>NC_029785.2:59492451-59493605 GCF_000816755.2 Arachis ipaensis
ATGACTGAGAGTCTCGAATCAGAGCTAGAGGACATTTTTAAAGATGTTCAGCCTGATCTGGAGGATTCAGAGGAATTGAAAGAGCCTCTGAAACTTCCTCAGGAAGAGGAAAAACCTCCTAAACCCGAGCTCAAACCATTACCACCATCCCTGAAATATGCATTTCTGGGAGAAGGTGACACTTTTTCAGTGATCATAAGCTCTGCTTTAAATCCCCTGGAAGAGGAAGCGCTACTTCAAGTGCTAAGGACACACAAGACAGCTCTTGGGTGGTCCATAAGTGATCTTAAAGGCATTAGCCCAGCAAGATACATGCACAAGATCCTATTGGAGGATGATGCTAAGCTAGTGGTTCAACCACAGAGGCGGCTAAATCCAGCCATGAAGGAAGTGGTGCAGAAAGAGGTCACCAAGTTTCTAGAGGCAGGGATTATTTATCCTATTTCTAATAGCCCATGGGTGAGTGATGAGCGGATAATTTATACGCTTTTTGGCATTGTTTTTAGTAGAATCTAGTTACTTTTAGGGATGTTTTTAATAGATTTTGTGTTAAATTCACATTTCTGAACTTTACTATGAGTTTTTGTGTTTTTCTGTGATTTCAGGTATTTTCTGGCTGAAATTGAGGGACTTGAGCAGAAATCAGATTCAGAGGTTGAAAAAGGACTGCTGATGCTGTTGGATTCTGACCTCCCTGCACTCAAAGTGGATTTTCTGGAGCTACAGAACTCGAAATGGCGCGCTTCCAATTGCGTTGGAAAGTAGACATCCAGGGCTTTCCAGCCATATATAATAGTCCATACTTTGGCCAAGAATTGACGATGTAACCTGGCGTTCAACGCCAGCTTTCTACCCAAATCTGGCGTCCAGCGCCAGAAAAGGATCCAAAACCAGAGTTGAACGCCCAAACTGGCACAAAAACTGGCGTTCAACTCCACAAATAGCCTCTGCACGTGCAACACTTAAGCTCAGCCCAAACACACACCAAGTGGGCCCCGGAAGTGGATTTATACATCAAATACTTACTCATGTAAACCCTAGTAGCTAGTTTATTATAAATAGGACCTCTTACTATTGTATTAGGCATCTTTGGATTACTTTATGCTTAGATCAGAGGGGCTGGCCTCTCGGCCATGCCTGGACCTTTCACTTAT
>NC_029785.2:59496821-59498291 GCF_000816755.2 Arachis ipaensis
TTAAGGCTCTGTGTGACCTTGGTTCAGGGATAAACCTCATGCCCCTCTCTGTAATAGAGAAACTGGGAATCTATGGGGTGCAAGCTGCTAAAATCTCACTAGAGATGGCAGACAGCTCAAGAAAACAGGCTTATGGACAAGTAGAAGATGTATTAGTAAAGGTTGATGGCCTTTACATACCTACTGATTTCATAGTCCTGGATACTGGAAAGGAAGATGATGAATCCATCATCCTAGGAAGACCTTTCCTGGCCACTGCAAGAGCTGTGATTGATGTTGACAGAGGTGAAATAGTCCTTCAATGGAATGAGGACTCCCTTGTATTTAAAACTCTAGGAATAAACCTCATGCCACTCTCTGTAATAGAGAAACTGGGAATCTATGGGGTGCAAGCTGCTAAAATCTCACTAGAGATGGCAGACAGCTCAAGAAAACAGGCTTATGGACAAGTAGAAGATGTATTAGTAAAGGTTGATGGCCTTTACATACCTACTGATTTCATAGTCCTGGATACTGGAAAGGAAGATGATGAATCCATCATCCTAGGAAGACCTTTCCTGGCCACTGCAAGAGCTGTGATTGATGTTGACAGAGGTGAAATAGTCCTTCAATGGAATGAGGACTCCCTTGTATTTAAAACTCAAGGATCACCCTCTGCAACCATGAAGAGGAAGCATGAAAAGCTTCTCTCAAAGCAGAGTCAACCAGAGCCCCCACAGTCAAACTCTAAGTTTGGTGTTGAACTCCCATATCCAAACTCTAAGTTTGGTGTTGGAGAGTCTCAACAAAGCTCTGTACATCAGTGAGGCTCCATGAGAGCCCACTGTCAAGCTATTGACATTAAAGAAGCGCTTGTTGGGAGGCAACCCAATGTTTATCTAATTCTTATTTTTATTGTTTTTCATGTTTTCTTAGGTTCATGATCATGAGGAGTCACAAAATAAATATAAAAATTGAAAACGGAATCAAAAACAGCAGAAGAAAAATCACACCCTGGAGGAGCATCTGTCTGGCGTTCAAACGCCAGAACAGAGCATAGTTCTGGCGCTGAACGCCCAGAATGGGAGCATCCTGGCGCTGAACGCCCAGAACAAGCATGGTTCTGCTGAACGCCCAAAATGGGCACCAACCTGGCGCTGAACGCCCAGAGTTGTGTGCAAGGGCATTTTACATGCCTAAATTGGTGCAGGGATATAAATGCCTTGACACCTCAGGATCTGTGGACCACACAGGATCATCTCAGGATCTGTGGACCCCACAGTATCCCCACCTACCTCATCATCTCTCTTTCCATTCATGATCATCCCTTCTACTTTCCATTTACCACTCACACCCATACACCCACTACCTTCAAAATTCAACATCTCTCTCCCACCCAATCCCACCCATATGGCCGAATACACACTCCCATCCATCTCCTCCATATCTTCTTCTTATTCTTCTATTCTTTCTTCTTTTGCTCGTTGCTCG
>NC_029785.2:59499502-59500192 GCF_000816755.2 Arachis ipaensis
GGGCCTAAAGGAATAAAATCCTGGCCTAAGCGGCTAAACCAAGCTGTCCCTAACCATGTGCTTGTGGCGTGTAGGTGTTAAGTGAAAACTTGAGACTGAGCGGTTAAAGTCAAGGTCCAAAGCAAAAAAAAAAAGAGTGTGCTTAAGAACCCTGGACACCTCTAATTGGGGACTTTAGCAAAGCTGAGTCACAATCTGAAAAGGTTCACCTAATTATGTGTCTGTGGCATTCATGTATCCGGTGGTAATACTGGAAAACAAAGTGCTTAGGGCCACGGCCAAGACTCATAAAACAGCTGTGTTCAAGAGTCATCATACTGAACTAGGAGAATCAATAAAACTATCTGAACTCTGAGTTCCTATAAATGCCAATCATTCTGAACCTCAATGGATAAAGTGAGATGCCAAAACTATTCAAGAGGCAAAAAGCTACAAGTCCCGCTCATCTGATTGGAGCTATGTTTCATTGATAGTTTGGAATTTATAGTATGTTCTATTCTTTTTATCCTATTTTGATTTTCAGTTGCTTGGGGACAAGCAACAATTTAAGTTTGGTGTTGTGATGAGCGGATAATTTATATGCTTTTTGGCATTATTTTTAGTATGTTTTTAGTATAATCTAGTTACTTTTAGGGATGTTTTTAATAGATTTTATGTTAAATTCACATTTCTGGACTTTACTATGAGTTT
>NC_029785.2:59501086-59517017 GCF_000816755.2 Arachis ipaensis
TGTAGCCACTGACAACGGTGATGCCCTTGCATAAAGCCAGCCATGGAAAGGAGTAAGACTGATTGGATGAAGATAGCAGGAAAGCAGAGGTTCAGAGGAACGAAAAGCATCTCCATTCGCTTATCTGAAATTCCTACCAATGATTTACATAAGTACCTCTATCCCTATTCTATTATTTATTATTCGAAAACATTATTATCAATTTATATCTGCCTAACTGAGATTTGCAAGGTGACCATAGCTTGCTTCATACCAACAATCTCCGTGGGATTCGACCCTTACTCACGTAAGGTATTACTTGGACGACCCAGTGCACTTGCTGGTTAGTTGTATCGAAGTTGTGACAATTATGAATTAAGATCAAAGCACCAGGCTTTGGAGCCATTACCAGGGATTGTTCGAGACTGGACATCACAATTTCGTGCACCAGTGAGCCCTGTCCAAGTTGTCCCCAAAAAGGGAGGCATGACAGTGGTTCATAATGAAAAAAATGAACTGGTTCCTACAAGAACAGTTACAGGGTGGCGCATGTGTATTGATTACAGAAGGCTCAATACAGCCACCAAAAAGGATCATTTTCCTTTACCATTCATAGACCAGATGCTAGAAAGACTAGCAGGTCATGATTATTACTGCTTTTTGGATGGCTATTCATAGACCAAAAAGGATCATTTGGGCTGTGTAATGCACCTGCAACCTTTCAGAGATGCATGCTCTCTATTTTCTCTGATATGGTGAAAAAATTTCGGGAAGTCTTCATGGATGACTTCTCAGTATATGGAAACTCATTCAGCTCCTGTCTTGATCACCTGACACTGGTTCTGAAAAGATGCCAATAGACTAACATGGTTTTAAACTGGGAAAAATGTCACTTTATGGTGACTGAAGGGATTGTCCTTGGGCACAAGATTTCGAACACGGGAATAGAGGTGGATCAAGCTAAGGTAGAGGTAATTGAAAAATTACCACCACCTGCCAATGTTAAGGCAATCAGAAGCTTTCTGGGGCATGCAGGATTCTATAGGAGGTTTATAAAGGATTTTTCAAAAATTACAAAACCCCTAAGCAACCTGCTAGCTGCTGACACGCCATTTGTATTTGACACAGAGTGTCAGCAGGCGTTTGAAACTTTGAAAGCTAAGCTGGTCACAGTACCAGTTATTTCTGCACCAGACTGGACATTACCATTCGAACTAATGTGTGATGCCAGTGATCATGCCATTGGTGCAGTATTGGGGCAGAGGCATGACAAGCTTTTGCATGTCATTTATTATGCTAGCCGTGTTTTAAATGATGCCCAGAAAAATTACACAACCACAGAAAAAGAATTGCTTGCAGTGGTTTATGCCATTGACAAGTTTAGATCATACTTAGTAGGATCAAAAGTGATTGTGTACACTGACCATGCTGCTCTTAAATATCTACTTACAAAGCAGGATTCAAAACCCAGGCTCATAAGATGGGTGTTGCTTCTGCAAGAGTTTGATATAGAAATAAGAGACAGAAAAGGGACAGAAAACTAAGTGGCTGATCATCTGTCCCGGATAGAACCAGTAGAAGGGGCGTCTTTTCCCTCTATTGAGATCTCTGAAACCTTTCCGGATGAGCATTTGTTCGCCATTCAGGAAACACCATGGTTTGTAGACATTGCAAACTATAAAGCTCCAAGGTTCATACCCAAGAAGTACAGCAGGCAACAAAAGAAAAAATTAATTACTGATGCAAAGTACTACTTGTGGATTGAACCCTATCTCTTTAAGAGATGTGCAGATGGAATAATCCGAAGGTGTGTGCCTAGAGAAGAAGCACAGAAGATCTTATGGCATTGCCATGGGTCACAATATGGAGGACATTTTGTAAGTGAGCGAACAGCCACCAAAGTCCTCCAATGTGGCTTCTACTGGCCTACACTCTATAGAGATTCCCGAGAGTTTATACGTAACTGTGACAGTTGCCAGAGATCTGGTAATCTGCCTCATGGTTACGCCATGTCTCAACAAGGAATCTTGGAGATTGAGTTGTTTGATGTATGGGAGTATTGACTTCATAGGGCCTTTCCCACCATCATACTCAAACATTTATATTCTGGTTGCAGTCGACTATGTATCCAAATGGGTAGAGACCATTGCCACACCCACTAATGATACTAAGACAGTGCTGAAGTTCCTCCAGAAACATATCTTCAGCAGGTTTGGTGTCCCTAGAGCACTAATTAGTGATGGGGGCACTCACTTCTACAACAAACAGCTTTACTCTGCTATGGTCCGGTATGGAATTAGTCACAAGATGGCAACTCCATATCATCCACAGACAAACGGGCAAGCTGAAGTCTCTAATAGAGAACTAAAAAGAATCCTGGAACGGACTGTAAGTACCCGTAGACAGGATTGGGCGAGAAGCTTGGATGATGCTCTGTGGGCTTACAGAACAGCATTCAAGACTCCTATAGGGACCTCTCCATACCAGCTTGTGTATGGTAAGGTGGTGCACGAATTGTGAATCACACTTTTCACAACTCGTACCACTAACCAGCAAGTGCACTGGGTCATCCAAGTAATACCTTACGTGAGTAAGGGTCGAATCCTACGGAGATTGTTGGTTTGAAGCAATCTATGGTTATCTTGTAAATCTCAGTCAGGAAATCAATTATAATTATCAGTTGACTTGCAAATGAACAAGGGAACATAAAATAAATACTTGGTATGCAGTAATGGAGAATATGTTGGAGTTTTGGAGATGCTTTGTCTTCTGAATCTCTGCTTTCTCCCTGTCTTCTTCTTCACGCACGCAAGGTTCCTCCTATGGCAAGCTGTGTGTTGGTGGATCACCGTTGTCAATGGCTACCATCCGTCCTCTCAGTGAAAAAGGTCCAGGTGCGCTGTCACCGCACGGCTAATCATCTATCGGTTCCCACTCATGCTGGAATAGGATCCATTGATCCTTTTGCGTCTGTTACTATGCCCAGCCCTTGTGAGTTTGAAGCTCGTCACAGTTATTCAATCTCTGAATCCACCACAGACAAGGTTTAGACTTTCCGGATTCTCATGAATGCTGCCCATGGATTTTAGCTTATACCACGAGAATTCTGATTAAGGAATCCAAGAGATGTTCATTCAATCGAAGGTAGAACAGAGGTGGTTGTCAGGCACGCATTCATAGATTGAGGATGATGATGAGTGTCACGGATCATCACATCCATCATATTGAAGTGCGAATAAACATCTTAGATAGAAACAAGCGTGTTTGAATAGAAGACAGAAATAGTTGCATTAATTCATCGAAACACAGTAGAGCTCCTCACCCCCAACAATGGAGTTTAGAGACTCATGCCGTCAAAGAGTACAAACTTCAGATCTAAAAATGTCATGAGATACAAAATAAATCTCTAAAAGTTGTTTAAATACTAAACTAGTAACCTAGGTTTATAGAAAATGAGTAAACTATAACAGATAGTGCAGAAATCTACTTCTGGGACCCACTTGGTGTGTGCTGGGGCTGAGACTAAAGCTTTCACGTGCCTGGGGCTATTTTGGGCATTCAACACCAGCTTTGGATCCTTTTCTGGCGTTGAACTCCAACTTGCAACTTGTTTCTGGCGCTGGATGCCAGAATTGGGCAGAGAGCTGGCGTTGAACGCCAGTTTACGTCGTCTATCCTTGAGCAAAGTATGGACTATTATATATTGCTGGAAAGCCCTGGATGTCTACTTTCCAACGCAATTGGAAGCACGCCAATTGGAGAGTCTTGTAGCTCTAGAAAATCCATTTTGAGTGCAGGGAGGTCAGAATCCAACAGCATCAGCAGTCCTTTTTCAGCCTGAATCAGATTTTTGCTCAGCTCCCTCAATTTCAGCCAGAAAATACCTGAAATTACAGAAAAACACACAAACTCATTAAAGTCCAGAAATATGAATTTTGCATAGAAACTAATGAAAATAAACTAAAAACCAACTAAAACATACTAAAATCTATATGAAATTAACCCCAAAAAGCGTATAAAATATCCGCTCATCACAACACCAAACTTGAACTGTTGCTTGTCCTCAAGCAACTAGACAAATAAAATAGAAGACTAATAGGTTGAGAAGCAATAATATCTCAGAGTTTTTGAGTGAAGCTCAGATTCTAATTAGATGAGTGGGACTAGTAGCTTTTTGCTTCCGAACAGTTTTGGCATCTCACTTTATCCATTGAAGCTCAGAGTGATTGACATCTATAAGAACTTAGAATTCAGATAGTGTTATTGATTCTCCTATTTCAGTATGATGATTCTTGAACACAGCTACTTTATGAGTCTTGGCCGTGGCCCTAAGCACTTTGTTTTCCAGTATTACCGTCGGATACATAAATGCCACAGACACATAATTGGGTGAACCTTTTCAGATTGTGACTTAGTTTTGCTAAAGTCCCCATTTAGAGGTGTCCAGGGTTCTTAAGCACACTCTTCTTTTTGCTTTGGACCTTGACTTTAACCGCTCAGTCTCAAGTTTTCACTTGACACCTTCACGCCACAAGCACATGGCTAGGGACAGCTTGGTTTAGCCGCTTAGGCCAGGATTTTATTCCTTTAAGCCCTCCTATCCACTGATGCTCAAAGCCTTGAGATCCTTTTTATTACCCTTGCCTTTTGGTTTTAAGGGCTATTGACTTTTTCTGCTTGCTTTTTTTTTCTGCAAGCTTTGTTCTTTGCTGCTTTTTCTTGCTTCAAGAATCATTTTTATGATTTTTCAGATTATCAATAACATGTCTCATGTTCATCATTCTTTCAAGAGCCAACATATTTAACAGTCTTAAACAACAAATTCGAAAGACATATGCACTATTCATGCATTCATTCAGAAGACAGAAAGCATTCCCACCACATGTTACTAATTAGAATTTTTTTTTATAAAAAAAACTCGAATTTTATTGCCTCTTATTCAAAAGATCTACTATTTTATTCATGTTTGCTGATGATGAGAAAAATAGACTATAACTTAATTGGAGGTAAAATCAAAATAGGCACTAATTACTACTATATGACTCCTAAGGTAAACTCTTATAACGACAACTATCACAGAGTTAAAGCAGAAATTAGAATTTAACAACCTTTGTTCTGGGAAGTGGATGTTCCTCGGATTTGTGGGGTGCTTGGTCCTTTAAGAGATAACTTCTGGCGCTTCAATTCCCTCAAGTTACGCCCTTGCTCTTCCTGTTCTTTAATCAAATAGCAAAGAATTTGACTGTGTTCCTTCTGTTCCTTTATTATTTGTTCCATAGCTTCTTGTATCTTGGTAACTGATGTTTCAAGATACTCCCAATATTCAGATTGAGGGATTTCTGGGAGAAATTCTTGTGTTTTCTTCTTGATGGGGTCATCTTGCACTTGTTGTTTTTCCATTGATGCTTTGGTGATTGGTTTCTCAATTGAGATATACTCAGTTATTCCCATCCTTACCCCAGCGTCCTTGCAGAGCAGAGAAATCAAGCTTGGGTAAGCCAACCTGGCCTCTTTAGAATTTTTATTAGCAATTTTGTAGAATTCAGTTGAAATTAGTTGATGAACTTCCACTTCTTTTCCCATCATGATGCAATGGATCATCACTGCTCTTTTAACAGTGACTTCAGAACGGTTGCTGGTGGGCAGCAGAGAATGCCCAAGGAAGTCCAGCCATCCTCTGGCGACTGGTTTGAGATCTTCTCTTTTGAGTTGATTTGGGACACCCTTCGTGCTGCTGGTCCACCTAGCTCCAGGGATACATATATCCTCTAGAATCTTATCCAGGCCCTTGTCTGTTCTCATCATTCTCCTGTTGAAAGAGTCTGGATCATCTTTCAGCTGAGGTAGCTTTAAGATCTCCCTGATCTTGTCAGGGTTGGTATGAATAATCTTTCCTCTGACCATGGTCCGATATTCATAGAAAGCAGTTCCAGATAGTTTTTGCTTGTCTGTCTGCCAAATATTAGCATAGAACTCCTGGACCATATTCCTTCCCACTTTCGTTTCAGGATTAGCTAGGACCTCCCAGTTCCTGATTCAAATTTGCTCCTGGATCTCTGGATATTCGTCTTCTTTCAGATTGAATCTAACTTCCGGGATCACTGATCTTAAACCCATTATTTTGCAATAATGGTCTGAATGTTCTTTAGATAAGAACTTCCCTTGATTCCAAAGTGGTTTTGGAACGCTCTCTTTCTTGCCTCTTGAAGTGGTTTGTTTTCCCTTAGGAGCCATGATCTTAGTGATCTCGGATAAACACACCAAACTTAGAGGTTTGCTTGTCCTCAAGCAAAAGAAAAGAAAGGAGAGGGATAGAAGGAGAGCTAGGTGTAATTGTTGATGGAGGGGGGGGAAGGCCGAACCCATATTTAAAGGGAGGGGGTGGGTTCGAAAATTTAGAAAAGATATGATAAAAAATATTGATTTGGAAAAGATAAGATAGAAGATATGATAAGAGAGGATATAGTTTAAAATTGAAAAGATATGAAAGATTTTTTTTGAAAAAGATAAATCTAGATTTTGAAAAAGATAATTTGGAGATTTGAAAACGATATTGATGAGTTGAAAAGATTTTTGAAAAAAGAGTTGAATTGAATTGAAAAAGAGGAATTGTGCTTATGGATTAAGATACATTTGATATTTTTAAAGTAGGATTTTTAGAAATTAGGGATTTTAAAAATTAGGGTTCTTAACATGTTTATGCAAGAAATCATGATTTGAAACATGGGAATTAAAATTAGAATGAAAAATATGAAGAAAAACGAAATTACCTCCTCCCCATCATCCTGGCGTTTGAACGCCCAAACACTGCCTGTTTTGGGCGTTCAACGCCCAAATGCTATTCTCCTGGGCGTTCAACGCCCAATTGTTGCCCTTTTCTAGCGTTGAACGCCAGATTGCTATCCTTACTGGTGTTCAGCGCCCACTGGCTGCCCCTTTTGGGCGCTGAACGGCCAAAATAGGCTCTTACTGGCATTTTCTTGCCAGTGAGCTCTTTTTCTCTGTTTTGTGTGCAGATTCCTTCTGTAACCCTATGAACTTATGCAATTGATTCATTACCTTTGTATCAATGAACTTTATATAAACAAATAAAAATAAAAATAGGGCAGAATGCTTAGAGGATTGATGCCCCATGGCTGGGTTGCCTCCCAGCAAGCGCTTCTTTATTGTCTTTAGCTGGACCTTGCTGAGCTTTTAATCTAGCTTCAGCCTTGAGCACTCTTGCTCAACGTTGCCTTCGAGATAGTGCTTGATTCTCTGTCCATTGACAATGAACTTCTTATCAGAATCAATATCTTGAAGCTCCACATAACCATATGGTGATACACTTGTAATCACATATGGTCCCCTCCACCGGGATTTCAGTTTCCCGGGGAATAGCCTGAGTCTAGAGTTAAACAGCAGAACCTTCTGTCCTGGTTCAAAGATTCTAGATGACAGCTTTCTATCATGCCACTTTTTTTATTTCTCTTTATAAAGCTTGGCATTTTCGAAAGCAGTGGATCTAAATTCCTCTAGCTCATTTAGCTGGAGCAATCTTTTTTCTCCTGCTAATTTGGCATCAAAGTTTAGGAATCTAGTTGCCCAATAGGCTTTATGTTCCAGTTCCACGGGCAGGTGACATGCCTTACCATACACAAGTTGGTATGGAGAGGTCCCTATAGGGGTCTTGAATGCTGTTCTGTAAGCCCACAGAGCATCATCCAAGCTCCTTGCCCAATCCTTTCTACGGGTGCTTACTGTCCGTTCTAGGATTCTTTTTAATTCTCTGTTAGAGACTTTAGCTTGCCCATTAGTCTGTGGATGATATGGAGTCGCCACCTTGTGGTGAATCCCATACCGGACCATGGCAGAGTAAAGCTGTTTGGTGTAGAAGTGAGTGCCCCCATCACTGATTAGTACTCTAGGGACACCAAACCTGCTAAAGATATGTTTCTGGAGGAACTTCAGCACTGTTTTAGTATCGTTGGTGGGTGTGACAATGGCCTCAACCCATTTTGATACATAGTCAACTGCCACCAGAATATACGTGTTTGAGAATGATGGTGGGAAAGGTCCCATGAAGTCAATTCCCCATACGTCAAACAACTCAATCTCCAAGATTCCTTGTTGAGGCATGGCGTAACCATGAGGCATATTACCATCTCTTTGGCAACTGTCACAGTTATGTACAAACTCTCGGGAATCTCTATAGAGTGTGGGCCAATAGAAGCCACATTGGAGGANNNNCACCCAAGAGCTGTCTTGTGTGTCCTTAGCCCTTGAATAAGTGCTTCCTCTTCCTGTGGATTTAAAGCTGAGCTTATGATCGCTGGAAAAGTGTCACCTTCTCCCAGAAATACATATTTTAGGAATGGTGGTAATGGTTTGAGCTCGGGTTTAAGAGGTTTTTCCTCTTCCAGAGGAAATTTCAGAGGCTCTTTCATCTCCTCTGAATCCTCCAAATCAGGCTGAACATCTTTATAGATGTCTTCCAACTCTGATTCGAGACTCTCATCCATGTTGATCTCTTCTACCAAAGAGTCAATAAGATTAACTTTCATGCAGTCTTTTGATGTGTCTGGATGCTGCATGGCTTTGACAGCATTCAACTTAAACTCATCATCATTGACTCTCAGGGTTATTTCCTCTTGTTGGACATCAATGAGGGTTCGTCCAGTTGCTAGGAAGGGTCTTCCTAGAATGAGAGTAGCACTCTTGTGCTCCTCCATTTCCAGCACTACAAAGTCAGTGGGAAAGGCGAATGGCCCAACTCTGACGATCATGTCTTCAATCATGCCTGATAGGTATTTAATGGAGCCATCAGCAAGTTGGAGACATATCCAGGTTGGTTTAACTTCTTCAGTTAAACCAAGCTTTCTGATAGTCTGATCCATCACTGGCGATGGAGTGCCAGAGTTAGAAGCTGAAGTGACGTTAGACGCCCACTCCTTGTCTGTTCCTGGCGCCTGAACGCCAGAACTGTGCCCCTTTTGGGTGTTCAATGCCAGATCCTGCCCATTTTGGGCGTTCAACGCCAGATCCTTGCTTGTTTCTGGCGTTGAACGCCAGTCTTGGGCATGATCTAGGCGTTCAGCGCCAGCCTTCCACCAGATTTCTGGCGTTTTAGCGCCAGAATTACTTTTCCCTGGGCTCTTACTGTCCTCAGGTGAATTTTGGGTGGTTTGCTCATTCCTTAGCTCTTTGCTGCCTTGAGGTGGGGTATTTAATATTTTTCCACTTTTTAATTGAACTGCTTGGCATTCTTCTATTATTTGTTTTGACAGCTGCTGCTTTGTTTGCTTTAATTGTACTTCCATGTTTATATTAGCCATCCTTGTCTCTTGTAGTTTATCCTTGAATTCAGCTAACTGCTTTGTTAGAAAATCCAATTGCTGATTGAATTCAGCAGCTTGCTCTGCAGGACTGAGTTCAGCAGTTACTGTTTTAGCCTCTTCTTTCATGGAAGGGTCACTGCTTAAGTACAGATGCTGATTTCTAGCAACTGTATCAATGAGCTCTTGAGCTTCTTCAATTGTCTTTCTCATGTGGATAGATCCACCAGCTGAGCAATCTAAAGAGATCTGAGCTCTTTCTGTAAGCCCATAATAGAAGATGTCTAACTGAACCCACTCTGAAAATATTTCAGAGGGGCATTTCTGTAGCATCTCTCTGTATCTCTCCCAGGTATCATAAAGAGATTCATTATCTCCTTGTTTAAAGCCTTGGATATCCAGCCTTAGCTGTGTCATCCGTTTTGGAGGAAAGTATTGATTCAGGAATTTTTCTGTCAGCTGTTTCCATGTCCTTATGCTAGCCTTAGGTTGGTTATTTAACCACCTTTTGGCTTGGTCGTTTACAGCAAATGGAAACAGTAATAATCTGTAGACATCCTGATCTACTTCCTTATCATGTATTGTGTCAGCAATTTGTAAAAACTGTGCTAGAAACTCTGTAGGTTCTTCCTGTGGAAGACCAAAATACTGGCAGCTTTGCTGCACCATGATAATGAGCTGAGGATTCAACTCAAAGCTACTGACTCTAATGGAAGGTATGCAGATACTACTCCCATATGAAGCAGTAGAGGGGTTAGCATATGACCCCAGAGTCCTCCTGGACTGTTCATTTCCTCTTAGATCCATGATGGAGAAAGGGAGATGATGTAAAAAAAATTTTATTTTTATTTATTTATTTATTTATTTATTTCAAAAATGAAATAAATTAAAATGAAATAAATAAAAATGATTGAAAATTTTCGAAAAAAAATTTGAGGGGAGAGAAAGTGGTTAGGAAGTTTTAAAAAGGATATGATGATTTTTGAAAAAGGTTTTAAATTTAAAAAAAATCTGAATTTTTAAAGGTAAATTTCGAAAATTTGCTTTAAAAGAGAGAGAAAAGATATTTTTGAATTTAAAGAGGGGAGAGAAAAACAATAAGATAGCACAAGATTTAAAATTTTTAGATCTAATGCTCCTTGTTTTTGAAAATTTTGGATGGAAAACACCAAGGAACACCAAACTTAAAAATTTTAAGATCGAGACACAAGGAAAACTCAAGAACACTTTGAAGACTCACAAGAACACCAAACTTAAAATTTTTTTAGAAAACCAAACTAAAATTTTCGAAAAACATAGAAAAATCAACCAGAAAACACCAAACTTAACGTTTGGCACAGGATTTTATAGAAAAATTATTTTTGAAAAAGATTTAAAAAAAGAAAATAAGGATTCTAAAATTTTAACACGACAATAACAAGAGACTCTAAACTAAAAAGAGAAATTTTTCCTAATCTAAGCAACAAAATAAACCGTTAGTTGTCCAAACACGAACAATCCCCGGCAACGGCGCCAAAAACTTAGTGCACGAATTGTGAATCACACTTTTCACAACTCGTACCACTAACCAGCAAGTGCACTGGGTCGTCCAAGTAATACCTTACGTGAGTAAGGGTCGAATCCCACGGAGATTGTTGGTTTGAAGCAATCTATGGTTATCTTGTAAATCTCAGTCAGGAAATCAATTATAATTATCAGTTGACTTGCAAATGAATAAGGGAACATAAAATAAATACTTGGTATGCAGTAATGGAGAATATGTTGGAGTTTTGGAGATGCTTTGTCTTCTGAATCTCTGCTTTCTCACTGTCTTCTTCTTCACGCACGCAAGGTTCCTCCTATGGTAAGCTGTGTGTTGGTGGATCACCGTTGTCAATGGCTACCAGCCGTCCTCTCAGTGAAAAAGGTCCAGGTGCGCTGTCACCGCACGGCTAATCATCTGTCAGTTCCCACTCATGCTGGAATAGGATCCATTGATCCTTTTGCGTCTGTCACTACGCCCAGCCCTTGTGAGTTTGAAGCTCGTCACAGTTATTCAATCCCTGAATCCTACTCAGAATACCACAGACAAGGTTTAGACTTTCCGGATTCTCATGAATGCTGCCCATGGATTCTAGCTTATACCACGAGAATTCTGATTAAGGAATCCAAGAGATGTTCATTCAATCGAAGGTAGAACGGAGGTGGTTGTCAGGCACGCGTTCATAGATTGAGGATGATGATGAGTGTCACGGATCATCACATCCATCATATTGAAGTGCGAATAAACATCTTAGATAGAAACAAGCGTGTTTGAATAGAAGACAGAAATAGTTGCATTAATTCATCGAAACACTGCAGAGCTCCTCACCCCCAACAATGGAGTTTAGAGACTCATGCCGTCAAAGAGTACAAAGTTCAGATCTAAAAATGTCATGAGATACAAAATAAATCTCTAAAAGTTGTTTAAATACTAAACTAGTAACCTAGGTTTACAGAAAATGAGTAAACTATAACAGATAGTGCAGAAATCCCCTTCTGGGGCCCACTTGGTGTGTGCTAGGGCTGAGACTAAAGCTTTCACGTGCCTAGGGCTGTTTTGGGAGTTCAACGCCAGAAAAGGATCCAAAGCTGGCGTTGAACGCCAGTTTACGTCATCTATCCTTGAGCAAAGTATGGACTATTATATATTTCTGGAAAGCCCTAGATGTCGACTTTCCAACGCAATTGGAAGTACGCCAATTAAAGTCCTGTAGCTCCAGAAAATCCATTTCGAGTGCAGGGAGGTCAGAATCTAACAGCATCAGCAGTCCTTTTTCAGCCTGAATCAGATTTTTGCTCAGCTCCCTCAATTTCAGCCAGAAAATACCTGAAATTATAGAAAAATACACAAACTCATAGTAAAGTCCAGAAATATGAATTTTGCATAGAAACTAATGAAAATAAACTAAAAACCAACTAAAACATACTAAAATCTATATGAAATTTACCCCAAAAAGCGTATAAAATATCCGCTCATCATAAGGCCTGCCATCTGCCCGTGGAACTGGAACATAAGGCCTACTAAGCAACCAGATTCCTAAACTTTGATGCCAGATTAGCTGGAGAAAAAAGATTGCTCCAACTAAATGAACTAGAGGAATTCAGACTCACTGCTTTCGAAAATGCCAAGCTTTACAAAGAGAAAGCAAAAAGGTAGCATGACAGAAAGCTGTCATCTAGAGTCTTTGAACCAAGACAGAAGGTTCTGCTATTTAACTCTAGGCTCAGGCTATTCCCCGGGAAACTGAAATCCCGGTAGAGGGGGCTATATGTGATTAGAAGTGTGTCACCATATGGCTATGTGGAGCTTCAAGACATTGATTCTAATAAGAAGTTCATTGTTAATGGAAAGAGAATCAAGCATTATCTTGAAGGCAATGTTGAGCAAGAGTGCTCAAGGCTGAGGCTAGATTAAAAGCTCAGCAAGGTCCAGCTAACGACAGTAAAGAAGTGCTTGCTGGGAGGCAACCCAGCCATTAGCAAAGCTTTTTATTTATTTATTTATTTATTTTTAAGTATACAAGTTTAATATAAATAATATTCAAGGTAAAGAATCAATTGCATAAGTTCACAGGGTTACAGAAGGATTCAGAATGCAAAATAGGGAGAAGGAGCTCACTGGCAAGAAAACGCCAGTAAGAGGTATAATTGGGCGTTAAACGCCCAAAAGAAGCATCTACTGGGCGTTTAACGCCAGTAATGATACCTTTTTGGGCATTAAACGCCAGAATGGGCACCATTCTGGGCGTTTAACGCCATACTTGTAGCATCTTGGGCGTTCAGAAAAACACCCAGTGATGAAAGATTTCTGGCATTTAACGCCAGCTAGAAGCAACAGCTGGGCATTAAACGCCCAAAAGAGGCTATAGATGGGCGTTAAATGCCCAAAACAAGCAGCAGTTGGGCGTTTAACGCCAGGATTGTGGAGGGGAGGAAGTTCTTGTTCCCAATTTGGATTTTTTTTTTAAATTTCATATCTCCAACCATTTTTCTTGCATAAACATGTTCCATACTTTCTTTTTTTTTCAAACTTTTTTTTCCAAAAATTTTTAAAATATCTTAATCCTAAAATTAAATCTTTCTCAATTTTTCTTCAACCTCTTCTCAAATCTTTTTCAAAACAAATCTATCTTTTTCAAAATTCTTTTTTTTTTCAAACTCATCAATATCTTTTTCAAATCTTCACAATATTTTTAGAACAAATCTATCTTTTTTAAATATCTTTCATTTATTTTCAATTTTAAACTACATCTTTTCCTATCTTACTTATCTTTTCCAAATCACATTTTCTATCATATCTTTTTAAAAGATTTTCGAAAACCCACCCCCCTTCCCTTTAAATCCTCGTTTGGCCTCCCCTCTCTTCCACAATTTGAAATTGGCTCTCCCTCTATCCCTCTCCTTTCTTTTCTTTTGCTTGAGGACAAGCAAAACCTCTAAGTTTGCTGTGTTTATTCGTGATCACTAAGCCAATACCCACCAAGATCATGGCTCCTAAGGGAAAACAAACCAACTCAAGAGGCAAGAAAGAGAATATTCCAAAACTACTTTGGAATCAAGGGAAGTTCTTAACCAAAGAACATTCAGACCATTACTACAAAATAATGGGTCTAAGGTCAGCGATCCCGGAATTTAAATTTGATCTGAAAAAAGACGAATATCCAGAGATCCAAGAGCAAATTCGAAACAGGAGCTGGGAAGTCCTAGCTAATCCTGAAACAAAGGTGGGAAGAAACATGGTTCAGAAATTCTACTCTAATCTGTGGCAAAAGGACAGGCAGAGAATAGCTGGAACCGCAGTCTATGACTATCGAACTCTGGTCAGAGGGAAGATTGTTCACACCCACCCTGACAAAATAAGGGAGATCTTCAAGCTGCCTCAACTGCAAGATGACTCAGACTCCTTTAATAGGAGAATGATGAGACCAAATCAGATCTTGGACAAAATCCTAGAGGACATATGCCTCCCTGGATCCAAATGGACAACCAACACAAAGGGTGTCCCAAACCAACTCAAAAGAGGTGATCTCAAACCAGTCGCCAGAGGCTGGCTGGACTTTATTGGGCGCTCTATATTGCCCACTAGCAACCGCTCTGAAGTCACCATCAAAAGAGTAGTGATGATCCATTGCATTATGCTGGAAAAAAAAGTGGAAGATCATTAGCTGATTTCTTGTGAGCTTTACAAAATTGCAAACAAGAACTCCAAAGATGCCAAATTGGCTTATCCAAGCTTGATCTCCCTGTTATGTAAAGATGCTGGAGTAAAGATGGGAGTAGATGAGTATATTTCAGTTGAGCAACCAATCACCAAAAAGTCAATGGAAGGACAAGTACAGGACGATCCCATCAAGAGGAGAGCACAGGAGTTCCTCCTGGAAATTCCTCAATTTGAATACTGGGGGCGCCTAGAAGCATCTATCACCAAGTTGCAAGAAGCTATGGATCAACTGAAGGAAGAACAGCAAAATCAAAACAGCATGCTCTGCAAACTGCTTAGGGAACAAGAAGAGCAAGGGCGTGAACTGAAAGAACTGAAGCGCCAGAAGCTATCTCTTGAAGGGCCAAGCACCCCACAAACTAAAGAGGCATCTACCTCCCAAAGCAAAGGTTGTTGAGTCCTAACTCTGTGATAACCTGTTATCTATTTTAAGAGTATATGAGTCTTAGAATTAGATTCATTTGTCTTTATATCTTTAATTTCCTTTCTTTTATTACTAATTGTCTGCTTTTTATGCCTATTTTATATTATTTCTATTAAATAATGAATAAAGATTAGAGTCTATACCTTAAGGTTATGAATGTCCTATGAATCCATCACCTTTCTTAAATGAAAAATATTTTAATTACAAAAGAACAAGAAGTACATGATTCCGAATTCATCCTTGAAACTAGCTTAATTATTTTGATGTGGTGACAATATTTTCTGTTTTCTGAATGAATGCTTGAACAGTGCATATGTCTTTTGAAATTGTTGTTTATGAATGTTAAATATGTTGGCTCTTGAAAGAATGATGAAAAAGGAGACATGTTATTTGATAATCTGAAAAATCATAAAATGATTATTGAAGCAAGAAAAAGCAGTGAATACAAAAGCTTGCAAAAAAAAAAAGAAAGGAAAAAAATGACGAAAAAAAAGAAAAGAAAAAGAAAAAGAAAGAGCAAGCAGAAAAAGCCAAAAGCTCTTTAAACCAAAAGGCAAGAGCAAAAAGCCAATAACCCTTAAAATCAAAAGGCAAGAGTAAAAAAGATCCAAGGCTTTGAGCATCAATGGATAGGAGGGCCTAAAGGAATAAAATCCTGGCCTAAGCGGCTAAACCAAGCTGTCCCTAACCATGTGCTTGTGGCGTGAAGGTGTCAAGTGAAAACTTGAGACTGAGCGGTTAAAGTCGAGGTCCAAAGCAATGTGCTTAAGAACCCTGGACACCTCTAATTGGGGACTCTAGCAAAGCTGAGTCACAATATGAAAAGGTTCACCCAGTTATGTGTCTGTGGCATTTATGTATCCGGTGGTAATACTGGAAAACAAAGTGCTTAGGGCCACAGCCAAGACTCATAAAGTAGCTGTGTTCAAGAATCAACATACTAAACTAGGAGAATCAATAACACTATCTGAA
>NC_029785.2:59518470-59538352 GCF_000816755.2 Arachis ipaensis
AAGAGTGTGCTTAAGAACCCTGGACACCTCTAATTGGGGACTCTAGCAAAGCTGAGTCACAATATGAAAAGGTTCACCCAGTTATGTGTCTGTGGCATTTATGTATCCGGTGGTAATACTGGAAAACAAAGTGCTTAGGGCCACAGCCAAGACTCATAAAGTAGCTGTGTTCAAGAATCAACATACTAAACTAAGAGAATCAATAACACTATCTGAATTCTAAGTTCCTATAGATGCCAATCATTCTAAACTTTAATGGATAAAGTGAGATGCCAAAACTATTCAAGAGGCAAAAAGCTACTAGTCCCACTCATCTGATTGGAGCTAAGTTTCATTGATATTTTGGAACTTATAGTATATTCTCTTCTTTTTATCCTATTTGATTTTCAGTTGCTTGGGGATAAGTAACAATTTAAGTTTGCTGTTGTGATGAGCGGATAATTTATACGCTTTTTGGCATTGATTTTTACATAGTTTTTAGTATGATTTAGTTAGTTTTTACTATGTTTTTATTAGTTTTTATGCAAAATTCACATTTCTGGACTTTACTATGATTTTGCGTATTTTTCTGTGATTTCATGTATTTTCTGGCTGAAATTGAGGGACCTGAGCAAAATCTGATTCAGAGGCTGAAAAAGGACTACAGATGCTGTTGGATTCTAACCTCCCTGCAGTCGAAATGAATTTTCTGGAGCTACAGAAGTCCAAATGGCGCGCTCTCAATTGCGTCGGAAAGTAGACATTCAAGGCTTTCCATAAATATATAATAGTCCATACTTTGCCGAGTTTAGACGACACAAACTGGCGTTCAACGCCAGTTCTCTGCCCTATTCTGGCGTTAAATGCCAGAAACAGGTTACAAGTTGGAGTTAAACGCCCAAAACAGGTTACAACTTGGCGTTTAACTCCAGAAACAGTCTAAGCACATGTAAATCTCAAGTCTCAGCCCCAGCACACACCAAGTGGGCCCCGGAAGTAGATTTCTGCACTATCTATCATAATTTACTCATTTTCTGTAAACCTAGGTTATTAGTTTAGTATTTAAACAACTTTTAGAGATTTATTTTGTACCTCATGACATTTTCATGTTTTACATTGTATCTCTACGGCATGAGTCTCTAAACTCCATGATTGGGGGTGAGCAGCTCTGCTGTGTCTCGATGAATTAATGCAATTACTTCTATTTTCTATTTAATCACGCTTGTTTCTATTCTAAGATACTCGCTTGTACTTAACCGGGATGAATGTGATGATCCGTGACACTCATCATCATTCTCAACCTATGAACGCGTGCCTGACAACCACTTCCGTTCTACCTTAGATTGAGTGTGTATCTCTTAGCCTCTTGGTTCATGATCAGAGTCTTCGTGGTATAGGCTAGGATTTTTGGTGGCCATTCCTGAGATCCAGAAAGTCTAAACCTTGTCTGTGGTATTCCGAGTAGGATCTGGGAGGGGATGACTGTGACGAGCTTCAAACTCATGAGTGCTAGGCGTAGTGACAGACGCAAAAGGATCAATAGATCCTATTCCAACATGAGTGAGAACCGACATATGATTAGTCATGCGGTGACAGCGCATTTGGACCATTTTCACTGAGAGGATGGATGGTAGCCATTGACAACGGTGATCCACCAACATACAGCTTGCCATGGAAGGAGACCTGCATGCATGAAGAAGAAGATAGTAGGAAAGCAGAGATTCAGAAGACAAAGCATCTCCAAAACCTCAATTTGTTCTCCATTACTGCATAACAAGTACTGTTTAATTTATGCTTTTTACTCCTCATAAATATAATCACTTTTATTACTAATTTCCTGACTAAGAATTACAAAATAACCATAGCTTGCTTCAAGCCAACAATCTCCGTGGGATCGACCCTTACTCACGTAAGGTATTACTTAGACGACCCAGTGCACTTGCTGGTTAGTGGTACGAGTTGTGAAAAGTGTGATTTACAATTCGTGCACCATAAGCTTTTAAACAAAGATAGCCTCAATCATGCTCATTGCAATTCAAAACATGAATTATTGGAAATAAAGAATTAAGAAAAACCAAGACTACAATTATAGAAGAGATATATCACACAATGAACAAAATTAGTGGTTAAGATGTGTAACCACTCAATATAAGCTCAAGAACTCACAAGTTAATTGTTCTTTACTCTTCTATGTTCCAAACAAAATCATTCAAGCAAGTTTGAAAGCAGTTTTTTCAATCAATTCAATAGCATGCCCTTGACAATTTCTTGGAAATCCTTGTTGTTTTTCACCAAAATTATTTTCTATATGTATGTATGATGTGATGATGCAAAATTTTTCAAAATTTCCTAGTCCTTTTCCTAATTTTCAACAAGCAAAAAGTAACATGAACAATTAGGATCAAGATAAACTAGGCATAAGCTATTCATATCATCCAATCACAATCCATATCTATACTATGTACCAGCAGTATAAGGATGCAATATATATATATACTAAAACTAGAAATGCAATACTAAAGATAACTAAAAGCAAAGCAAGCTACTATATATACGAAAGTACTAAACGGTGGCAAAAAGTAAAGTGCTGTCAATATATACAAAAGCATAATAAAACTGAAAATAACTGAATAAGAGTGTTCAGGAAAGAATGTTTACACCCAAAAATAGAAGATCCTCCCCCACACTTAAGTCATGCACTGTCCTCAGTGCCAAAGGATTCAATCGGGGGGAATCAACCATGTGAAGCTGCACCGCCTGGCGGTGGTGGGTGATGATGACGCTGGTAAACAATGATGGCGCTGGATGGCTCTGTGGTGGTCTCAGCTCTCGGCTCGGCTACAACTGCCGGCTCTTCAACTCACGGCTCCTCAGCTCTATGCTCCTCAGCTCTCTCAACTACTATCTCCTCAACTGTAGGCTCCTCCGGTCTCTGCTCAAGTGTCTGGACTGCCTGGCCAGCTTCAGCTGCTGGCTCCTCAGATACAGGCTCCTCGGCCTCAGGCTCTGGTGTATCTGGAGGAGGTGGCTCATGGTCTCTACCCTCAAACTTTACCACTATCCAATGGAAACGGCGAGTGTTGCAGCGTTCGGATTGGTGGATAGCCTGAAGGAGCTCCTGGCACAACTCATATAGTGTCTGGGGTCTGGGTGTGGGTGGGGGTGCTGTAGGAGGTGCTGAAGGCTCTGCTACTACTGATGGAGGCTCAGTAGTCTTCCTCTTCTTCTGAGGCGGCCCGTCATAATCGTCGTATGACAAGAATGGCTGCTTACTGATGTAGACAGATGTCCGGTCTGTTGGGCGTCTCTCTACACCAGATAAAGCTGCTAATCTGGTGATAAGTGATGGGAAGGGAATGTTTAATTTCAGCTGTTGGTTCACCTTCTTTATCGACTCTCTGATAAGGGGAAGAACAAAGATCCTCTTTCCCTACAGAATAGCCCACAGCAAAACTGCCACACGGACTCTGATATGCGTGGCATGTGTGCTCAGAAGAATGTAGTCGGCAATGATCTGCTGCCAGATCCTTGCCTCTGGGTTGAGGTCAGCGCACGCAATGCTCAACGGGACAGCCTGCTCTCCCTTACTGTATTCCCATCTAGCCTCAGGTTGGCCAATCTTTTCCAGGACCACATCCAAAGAAATCTTACCCAATGAGACGTCCTTCATTATTTGAGTGTAAGCGTCCCGAGCCGGAGGAATATGCAGAATATCCAAGAGGGCCTCTAAAGCATTATCAGAGGTGTCTAAGGTGACACCTCTTAGAAAAATAGTTTGGGCATCCCTCTTGAGGAAATTTGTGTAAAATTTCTTGACCTGGTGTTCATTTACTTCCTCCGGGTCGAATTTTACGAATTCCCAATGATAGAAATTTATTCTGTTAATGATCGCATCCGCATATTTTTCAGGCAGGTTTAGCTTTCTCTCATAATGGAAGGCGCGCTTTTCTAGCTTCTTGTATTATTCTTGGGCTTCAGCATTTATAAATCTGTCTGGTTGGTCACTTGGAGGCACGGGAGGAGGACGAGCCAGAGGATTGGCTTTCTCCTTTCCCTTTTGGGCCATCCTAAAAAAGATAAAAACAGAATACAACTCAGGAGAAACAGATAAAATTCACATGAAGAAGAAGGATATATCAAACAATTCAAATAAGAGCCAGTAGAGTAAATAAATACTCAAATAGGGGAAAACATGTATAAAGCAATGAAATGTTCAAAAGGAAATGCATTTTCCCAAAGTCAAGCAACCTAAGCGACAAGTCAATGAGTAAACAACAATTAAAGCATACATCGGACTTAGGTATAACAATGTAAGTGAATTGAATTGAAAGAAATTGATTGTCGCCATTGTGCCTTGAAGATTGAAAAATTTTGCAAAAATTGGCACGAAAGGCAATAATCAAAGCAACGGTAGAAGCATGCACTTATTCATGTTAAAAAGAGTACAAATAATCACATATACATAACTTCTCGTCCAAAGCAATACTCCATTGAGAAATAGATTGCATTGCTCAAAAACATAAAGGAACAAGTGGTTATGTACGTGGCTTTGATGTTAAAAAAACACATGAATAAGCATTTGATCAATTCACGGAGAAAGTAATGTATGTACTGCTGCCAACGACACCAAACATATTTTAAAATTGGAAATTTAATGCTAGTTTGGTGTATGAGCAAAAAGGAATGGGCAGTCAGCACATAATGCAGTAAATCAGCATGCTATGCACTTAAAAATACCAAATAGGATTATCAAAGCTGTAGATTTCATCCCAAGGTTTCAAGAACAAACTCATCAAAGAAGTGCATAGTTGGCCAACTAATTAGTAAAGGATGATATGCACCACAAATTTGACATCAAACCAAATAATCACAAAGCAAAGTGAAGCTTAGATTGATGTTTCATCAAGAACATAGAGTGCATCAACTGAATCATCTTAGGCAGCATTTACGTTTAGCAGAAAGTTGCACTATATAAAAATAAAATGCCAAATGAAAGCAAAATCCAAGCTCTTATGCTGATCAGACAAAGAAATCAGACAAAAAATTCATTCAGGCATTTCAACAAGGATAATGTGTGCAGAAACTAGCAGCATGCATCACAGTTCACTACTAGTAACATTCATAGTTCAACACAGCAACATTCAGTGAACAAGCAAAAGCAAGATGTAGTAACTCAGAAAATTCAACAATAATCAGCCAACATTACATATTCAATCCAAAAACACAGGTTATCTAGCCTAAAACCACTTAGTAACTAGAACAAAATTAAAGAGCAGAATTAAAAAGAGGCAGTAAAATAAAGCAGAAAAGAAGAATAAATAAAACCTGGAATGAAACAGGGCAGGAAATAAGGTAAGGTGAGGGCGAGGTAGAGAGGGGCGCAGCGGCACAGGGGTCCGCCGCTGCTGGTGGCTGCTCGCCGGAACAGGGAGACGCGGTTAGGGCTGGCGCGGAGAGGGGAAGAGAAAGGAAAGGGTTGGAGGGGGATGGGGAACTAAAGCGCGAGTGTTCCTCTTTTCGAATTAACGTTCGAAAAGCGACCTGTGCGGACGCACAAGGTCATGTGCGGACGCACACAAGGAGAAAGAAGGAGGGTATGCGCGCGCACAAAATCATGCAGACACTGCAGACAGAAGGTGAATCGCGTCCTATACGGGCGCAGAGGGTAGCTTGCGATCGCACAAAAAAGGGAAGGTGGGTGGGTGCACACGCACAACTTGTGCGTGCACTGCGACCAGAGGGATCGCTGCAAGCTATGCGGGCGCACAGAGCGATGCGCTCGCACAAAAGGCTTTTTTTTTTCAATAAAGGGAACGTGTGCGGCCGCACGCATGGTGTGCAGACGCACAGAAGAAAAAAAAAAGAAGGTGGTGTGCACACGCACAACTTGTGCGTGGCTGCGAACAGAGGGAGTGTTTAAGGGTGTGCGCGGGCACGCAGCTGTGCGCACGCACAGGAACTGAAAAACAGGGGAACTGTGTGGATGCACAGGGCTGTGCAGACGCACAGGTCTCTGTTTCTGCAACAAAATTTTGGCTCTAAGGCACCAAACTTGGCATCCAAAACAGGTTTTCAGGTCTCAAAATGGCACAAAACTCCCAAAAACACATTACTTTACTAAAATCACTTAACAAACATTGAAATAAAACCAACTAACCAAGCAAAATAGCCAATTATTCATGAACAAAATCTAAAAGAGAGAGAGAGTTAGAAGGATATTACCATGGTGGGGTGTCTCCCACCTAGCACTTTGGTTTATAGTCCTAAGTTGGACTTGGTGAGGAGATCCTTGTTAGGGCGGCTTATGCTTCCACTCCTCCTTGAATCTCCAACCAAGTTTGCTATTGATTCGACCTCCGGGGTTCCAAATAAATTGCGTCAAACTCTTAAGAGACTTCAAGCTAGCAACTAGGATCCTTACGTATTGATTCTCGAAATATATGCACGGATCCCACACTTGAATTCCTCTATCACCATTGATATGCTTGTGCAATCTCCGGAATCCACTACATTGACTCTTGCACCAAGATTGAGCTCCAAATGTTAAGTTGGCTCCTTTGCTGAATTTCCCATTTCTTGGCCAATCAATATTCTCCTCTTCACCATCCACTACTCCAAGAAAGGTTTGAAGTTGACCATCCATTTCTAAAGTGGCGTATTGATGTGGGGCTATAAAGCTTGTTAGAGAATTCTTCACCCGCTCAATTCACTCTTGCACAACTATCGTCACTTCTTGGCAACTACCATCTTCCTCAACCTCTTTTGAATCTTCTTCATCATCACTCAAGTAAAAAATTGGAGGTTGTGTGAAGTCCACATCAACATCTCCTTCCACTTTTAACAATGGAGATTCATGAAGGTCATAGAAGGAATCACCCAAGTTGGACAAAAAATCTTGAATGATGGAATCCTCTTGATCAATTCCTACCCACTCTTCATTTATCTCCTTTTGCACTTCATGTTGTGACTTGATATCTTCTTCTTGATTTTGCAATTCTTCTTTTACTCCACACTTTCCACTTGGTCCCATACATTCATCCACTAGAATTTCTTCCTTGTGGCATGAACACAATGAAGCAAAATGATCCAAAGCTTTTGCTAAGGTAGAAATAACTTGTTCTTGCTTCTTCCGAAACTCTTGTTGTTCTTGAATGAGCATGAAAAGTACTTCTTATGTGGCTTGATCCATATATGAAGATGAAGATTGAGGTGATGAAGGTTGACAATCAAACTCATGAGGGTAAGGGTTTTGGTTTTGTATGTAGTGAGGGGATGGTGTGTAAGATTGGTGACTATAAAGGTAAGTGTTTGGGTTCCATTGGGGTGCATTATGGTGATGGTGTGAGAAAGTCATAGAAAATATAAATAAAATCCTACTAGAAAAAGCAAACAAACAACCAAAAAGAGCTATTTACACTATTAACATATTTACAACAATCAAAAGATATAACACCGTTTGCACTTCCTGACAACGGCGCCAAAAACTTGATGCGAGCGAATTCGTCGGTTAAGAATTCCTTCTCGGTAAATGAGAAATAACCTCGTTGCAAGTATAGTTCTCAATCAACAAGTAACACCCGATCAAAGTTTACAATTTCTAACTAGACTAAGAGTAGTTAAACCTCGGGTCCTTCTCCCTAGGAATGCAAATGAAATGTTACGCTTACGGTTGTTAAAGAGAACAAAAGGGGTTTTGCATAATCAAAGAATAAAAGATTAAAAGGACTAAGTAATAACCAAAATGGGAATTAATGCAAGTATAGAGAAGACAAGATCAAAACTTAGTGAAAATGCTATAAATGCAAGAAAGAGCCTTGACTTGGGGATGAGTATCCAAGGAGTCCTGTCATCGCCATAACCACAACTATGGTAATTATGATGAGTCAATCTTGCCTAGTCAACCCCAACCATCGAGGGATAAGTCAAGCAAGCATAATTGACCTTAATCCATAAGTCCTAACTAACTTACCAAACTAGTTGATAAAAGGCTAGCGTCAATGGAAACAAGAGTCAACTAACTACCCAAGAATTACCACTAAATATCGGACATTATGACTCTAGTATCCTAGGAACTCAAACCACAAGCCAAGGTAGGAAAATCTACTCAAAATTTAGAGTTGGCATTTTCACAAACACCTTGTGTGCATAAAAGTAAAACATGGAAAATTGCAAAGTAAAATGGAAAGCTATAATCAACTATCAACAAAACCAAACATAAACAAGCAATCAAACATAAAGGAAGCATGAAACATAAAATTCATTGATCAAAACTTCAAGAAACACAAAATTGCAATATGAACAAAGTAACTTGAACCAAAAGGAAATGAGAGTGAATACAATGTAATTAAAGAGGAAATTGAGAGTACTTACAATTAAGGAAGCAAAAATCCAAAATCAAAGCTTGCTATAAAATGCTACAATAGAAATTGATAAACCCTAGGAGAGTGATGCATGGCGGAAGTATGACCAATTAAGAGATTATAATATAAGAACAGCGTTGCGAGTATAGCTCTTGAACAGCGAAAATCTGCCTCATCAATTAAGAAAGGTTGTCACAAAAATACTGGGTAATTTTGAGTTTGGGCAATGGGCAAATAAATAATTTAAAATTAAAGTAGTGAAAATTAAAAGAGATTTATAATATTTAAAATAAAAGGCCTTGACTGGGGGAATGATTAATCGGAGGTTCTATCCTTGTTGGAATTCTCTCAAATGTAGTATAAAGAGGTTGTTATTTTCACTTGTTGGAAAGTCAAGTGATTAAGCTAACTCTTATTCACAAATTCTAGTCCTCTCCCTTGGGAAGGTCTAGCGTTAGTAAATACAGAATTAGCCAACAACTTCCAATTTAACTATTCACTTGAGCATTCCAACTCAAGTGTTTCCTTTTAATCAACCCCCATGTCAAGTTGGGAATCTACTCCATTGACATGAAAATTACTTGCATAGAATCAAAAAGGGAATAAAAGAAAGACATGATAGACAATAACTGCAATTTAATTAAAAGTAAAAGTAATTCTTTGCATTAACAATCAATGAAAATAATCCAATTGTAACTCTAAACAAGAATTAAGAATATGGAATAAATAAAAGAGTAAGGAAACAAACTAGAATAGCATCATTAACGGAGGTGATGACTCTTCCATATCCAAAAGCAAAAGCAATAAACTATGAAACTATGAATGTAAAGAAAACCTAGAGGAAGACTAATTTTTCTCTCTAGATTCAGATCTAAAAAACTAAAATTATGCTAATGAGAATGTGTCTTGAGTCTCTGCATGTTCCCTGGCTCTAATCTGTGTTTCTGGGCCGAAAAATGGGTCAAAACTCGGCCCAAAATTGCCCCCAGCATTTTCTATTATTTCTGCAGATCGCACATGTCAAGCGTACGCGTCAGTCACGCTTGCGCGTCTTTGTGCAAACTCCAATCCACGCGTACGCGTCAGGCATGCGCACGCGTCGCTGCAAATTTCTCCATATCGCGCGCTCGCATGAGCCATGCGTGCGCGTGGATGCTCGCTGGTTATCTTCTTAGTTTCTTGTGTTCCTTCCATTTTTGCAAGCTTCCTCTCCATTCTCTAAGTCATTCCTGCCCCATAAAGCCTGAAACACTTAACACACAGATCATGGCATCGAATGGTATAAAGGAGAATTAAAATATACAAATTAAAGATCTCTAGGAAACAAGTTTTCAACCATAGAACAAAACTAGGAAGGGATTGTAAAATCATGGAAATCATATGAATAAGTGGGTAAAGACTTGATGAAACCACTCAATTAAATACAAGATAAACCATAAAATAGTAGTTTATCAACCTCCCCACACTTAAACATTAGCATGTCCTCATGCTTAGCTCAAGGAGATTAAAAGACTAAATAAGGGAAAGTAAGACTCATGCAATGCAATGCAGCTTATGAATGCAACTATATGCTAAAATGATTTTGCCTACTTAGTTAAAAGTAAATAAGTTCTTCAAGACAAATATAAATCAAATATCACTAATTAAAATCATACAGTAAAAACAAGTAAACTTGTAAGAAGACAACTTATGAAAGCAGGGAACATAGAATCAAGCATTGAACCCTTACTGATGGTGTATATGCACTCCAATCACTCAAGTGTATAGGGTAATCACTCTACTTTTCTCTAGTCATGCTTTCTAAACTTTGTTCTTCACCTAACCAATCAACAAGTATTTAATGTACCGATGCAAACATCATGAGGTCTTTTCAAGGTTGTAATGGGGCTAAGGTAAAGGTGAGGATATATATATGGCTAAGTGAGCTATAAATTGAATCCTTGATTAACCTAAGCTCTTACCTATACATACACTCATTATACTTTTAAATTCATGCCAAGCTACCCAAAATTTCCACTTTTGCATTACATACTCATGCATCAACCTTTCTTTCAATTTTATCACATATGCATTGATCTTTTATTTAACTTAACTTAGCATTGGGGTAATTTTGTCCTTATTTATTTACTTATTTATTGAATATATATATATATATTGAAAGCATAAAAATAAACATAACATTATCAATGCACATGGATTTTTAGTTTTTCTGGTCTTACATGAGTAGGTACCCAAATTCCTAATATTTCATCATTTAAGCACTGTACACTTTCATTAACCCAAGTTCCCACAGTTTTTCCCACACTTAGTTGATACACAATCTTTGACTTAAGCTAACCAAAGATTCAATTTGGGTATTTAATTTGTTTTTTGCTTAAGGCTAGTGATGTGGTAAAATATAGAACAAGGGGATAAAAAGGCTCAAAGTGGCTAACAAAGGTGACATAAAAGGGTAGGTGATAAATCACTATTTTATGATTTATCTTGTGCTCAATTGAGTATTTTTATCAATTCTTCACCCACTTATTCATATAATTTGCATGATTTTACAATTCCTCCCTTATTCTGTGATATATGTGAAAACATGTTTCCTAGGCCTTAAAAATGTTAATTTTAATTATCCTTCATTACCATTCGATGTTGTGATCTGTGTGTTAAGTATTTTCAGGCTTTATAGGGAAGGAATGGCTTAGAGGACAGAAAGAAAACATGCAAAAGTAGAAGGAACGCACAAAATGAAGTTTTGAAGGAAATGGCAGCGACGCGCGCGCATGGACGATGCGGACGCGTGCCTAGCGCAAAGCATGAGCGACACGTACGCCTGACAAGGAAAACTTCTAAATGACGCACACGCGTGACTTATGCGTACGCGTGACGGACGCCACATGCAGAAAGTTGCAGAATTCGCCCCCAGCGATTTTTGGACCTTTTTTCGGCCCAAATCCAAGACTAGAAACACAGAATAAAGGATGGAGAATGGGGGAATTAAACAATCAATCAATCATTCATTCAATAGAGAGAATTTAGGTTTTAGATGTAGTTTTCTAGAGAGAGAGAGGCTCTCTCCTCTCTCTTAGGTTTTAGGATTTAGGATTTCTCTTAGTTTTAGGATTGTTTCTCCTCAATTCCAGGTTCAATGTTCTTTTAATTTATGTTTCTCTTCTACTTTTATTCATTCTATTACTTTAGTTTGTTTATTTTCTCAATATTGATTTATGAACTCCATGTTAGGATTGATTTTCTTAATTAATACAAATTGAGGTATTTCAGAACTATGATTGCTTTTCTTCTATTTAAGTTATTGATGCTTCCAATTTAATTTAGATTTTTTTCTCTTTGCTTTGGTTGAGTAATTGGTGACACTTGAGTTATTAAACTCAGCTGTTGATTAAAAATTGGAATTTGCTGATTAATTTGGATCCCTCTAAAGCTAGTCTTTCCATAGGAGTTGACTAGGACTTGAGGAATCAAATTAATTAGTCCACTTGACTTTCCTTTATTTAGTAAGGGTTAACTAAGTGGGAGCAATAAACAATTCTCATCACACCTGATAAGGATAATTAGGATGGGATTTCCACTTTTCATATCTTGCTAAGAGCTTTATTAGTTATTACTTTAATTCTTGCAATTTACTTTTCTTATTCATTATTCAAAAATCCCAAAAAGGATACTTTTCTCATAACCAATAATAAATCATACTTCCCTGTAATTCCTTGAGAGACGACTCGAGGTTTAAATACTTCGGTTATCAATTTTATTAGGGGTTTGTTACTAGTGACAAACAAGTTTTTGTACGAAAGGATTCTTTGCTGGTATAGAAACTATACTTGCAACGAGATATTATTTGTGGATTTCTTTACTAGCAAAAGTCCATTCGTCAGTAGGCTGTTTGGGATAAGTGAGCTAATAAAACAATGGCCTCAATCATATGCATGCATATAACACATTAAACATTGGACATATAGGATGGAACAAAATAAAAATTACAATCATAGAGAAGAAAATACACAAGAATAAAATATTATGGTTAACTAATGTAACCACGTAATTAAGCTCAAGTCTCATAGGTTGTGTGTTCTAGCTTTAAACCATGTTCCAGAATTTACAGTCTTTAAACAAGTTTAACACAATTTTAATTTGAATTAGTGAAATTTTTCAAAATAGAGTCTTGAAAAGAAACTTATTATTTTTCAACCAAATAGAACATGCATGCAAATACCTATTACTATGCAATCTATACTATCCTAACAAAAGAAAAATAACTAATTTATTGGTGTTAAGAAAGAGCAGTTACCTCCGGAAGTCAGGTACTGACTGACCTCCCCAAACTTAAAGCTTGGCACCGTCCTCAGTGCCATCAGTCAGGAACAAAGGGGGCTGGTAGCATTGTCTCCACAATCGAGACTGTCATGGCTCCCTGTGCTAGTAGACGAAGTGGAGTTTGGAGTGTCTGGGTCTTCTTCAGGTGGGTGGTTACCAACAATCAACTTCTTGAGGTATGTAAATTGGCACTTGTTACGGTGCTCCATTCGCTTTGCATGCTGGTCAAGCCGGTCCAACCTCTCCAGTATCTGAAGGAGCAGTTGATTTTTTGAAGGTTCTTGTGATGTGGAAAGAGAAGGAATATCTTCCGCTGGTTCTGGGGTCCGATTGATAGTGGCTGCTGGAGGTCTGATGTACTTCCCGTTAGGGACGTACTGATCATCCCGTGGAATCATGGCCTTCGTGTCCCTAGCTCTGTAGAAAACTCCGGATGCTGAGACTAGATCTAAAACCAAGGCAAGAAAAGGTAGGTTGCCCGCAATTTGTACGTGTCCCATGGCATCTCGGATGTGTCTTGGTAAGTTGAGAGGCTGGTCTGTAAGGATACACCATAGTAGAACAGCCATGTCTACAGTGAAGGAGGACTCGTGAGTGCTCGAAAAGACATAGTGGGACATAATCTGTGCCCACACTCGAGCCTCCAAGGTGAGTGCTGAAGCCAATATTCCCTTAGGTCGGGATCGATGGTATCCATAGATCCATCTGCTGCCAGGTTGTGCGATAACTATGAGGACGGCGTCCCAGTCAAATTGGTATGTCTGGCGCTTGAAAGAGGCTTCTTGGAATGCGTCCAATCCTTCTGGAGCAGGGGGAAGATCTAAAGCTCGCTGAATGGCCTCTTCAGTTATGGGGACTTACTTCTGATGGACATAGACATACTGCATGGTTGGCATGTGAAAATTGGAGTAGAATTTGACTACCTATGAGAGATTGACCTGTCGTGGCTGTCTCCGTAAGAATCCCCATTGTCTTCGTTCAATTCGGGGCTCAAAAAATTCAATAATGTGGGTTGGGAGGATGAGTATGTGTTCATTGTTATAGTTTCGCTCAGCCAGGATGGGGAACATCTGCTCACAGTAGCGGTTAGTGAACCGCGCAGTGTCCTTTGCTGGGAAGGCTTTTTCTTTTTCATCGACCTTGATGATCCTCTTAACTCGCTTTGTTGAGGGCTTTACTGCTATTGAAGATGGCTCTGCAACTAGTGCTCTTTTTGTTCCTTTCCTTGTCGGTGGTTTGGGAGTAGCTTTCTCTTTACCCTTCTTGGTGGCCATCCTGAAAAAGGAAAAGGAAAGTAACTTTTAAAGCTAAGGGTTAGAGCAAGGAAGAGGATGGTACAAGTGATAATCAATGCACGGTAAAGAAGGATGTCGTTAACACATGGTCGCGACAACATGTGAAAAGTTCATCAATGGAAATATAGCAAGTGCATGTTATGGCAAGTAGATGCAAGATGTTTATTGGCATGCCGGCAAAGGCATGAGTAGCATAGATCAAGCATTAATTGCCCAAATTGATTATCAAGTGTTTCAAACTAATAATCTATTTGTATTGACAATTATATTCAATCAATAAAATATTAAAAGGGGATTTGTGAAAAACAAGCATTAGAGTAGAAGAATAGAATAATTTAAAAATGCACAATGTCATACGGGCTTTTTCACAAACACTTAGCATGCATAGTAAATATGTTATTGAAAGTATTAAATTTGAACATGCAAGCAACCCTAAGAATTAATAGTAATTGTCAAACAATGCCTCAATATATCCACAAGCAAAATATAGAAGAAAACAATCACCTAATTAAATTTCTAACACCAATTAAGAGAATGTAAAAAGAAAAAAGAAAGACAAAGAAAACATAGATAATGAAAGTAAAAAGAAAAAGAAAGAAGAAGAAGAAAACATAGATAAAAATAATAATGGAAAAGGAAAAAGGGAAAGAAGAAAATAACCTTGATGATGAGGGGGAAGCGGGAAAGAAGAAAGGAAAAAGTAAGAAGGAATAAAGAAGAAAGAAGGAAGAAGAAAGAATTAAGAAAGGAGAAGAAAGAATTAGGATTAGGGAAGAAAAGATAGGAATTCTGGCGCTGATCTAGATAAATTGTACGGCGCAGGCGACGCGGACGCGTGACACGTGGGTTGGGCTATTTTAAAGTGACGCGGACCGTTAAGGACGCGTACGTGTGACCTGAATTGTGCTATTGGCGCGAGAGCAGCCTCGTGCACGCACAATTCTCTGTTTTAATACGCACATTGCCAAAATTTTTGGGTGACGCATGTGCGTTAGGGACGCGCACGCGTGAATGGCCTTTTTTGGAAAAATGACGCGGACGCGTGAGGGACGCGTACGCGAGATAGGGTTCGTGCTTCTAGCACAATTCCATCCCCACACCATCATAACTCTCTGGCCATACACTCCTTTACGTCAATTTTGCAGGGTCACGCGTGCGCGTGGGTGACGCGCACGCGTGGAAGGCTGATTTTGCAAGTGACGCGGACGCGTCAGAGACGCGTTCGCGTGGGCGTGTTTGTGCCTAAGCCACGCCTCCAGCCACGCTCCCGCGTAACTCTGTTTCTTTTCTTCTTTTTCATGAATGCACATATGACGCGAACGCGTCAGCGACGCTCGCGCGTCGCGTGCCTTTTTTTTTTTTATGCAGAATGCAAATGCAAATGCAGACTATATGCAGAGATTATAAGAGTCATTAAGAAAAATAAAGTAGAATAAAGTAAAGCAAAATTAAGACTGAAACGGAACGATCATACCATGGTGGGTTGTCTCCCACCTAGCACTTTGCTTTTACGTCCTTAAGTTGGACGGTCTTCAAGCTCATTCTGCTTCTGTTGGGGGTTCCTCCAAGAGAAAGACATCTAGTTCTTTGTGTTCCTTCATCTTCTCACCATGATAGAGCTTTAGGCGATGTCCATTGACCTTGATGCAATTGGAACTCGAAGGATGACGCAGGTGGAAGACGCCATATGGCTTTGCTTTCTCCATCCTGTAGAGACCTTCCCATCTGGATCTCATCTTGCCTGGCATGAGTCTCTGATAAACCACTATTTTATGGTTTATCTTGTACTTAATTGAGTGAATTTTATCAACCTTTCATACACTTATTCATACAAAATGCATGGTTTTACAATTTCCTTCCTGATTTTGTGCTATGATTGGAAACATGTTTCTTTGGTCTTTATATTTGCTAATATTAATCCTCTCTTATTACCATTCGATGCCTTGATATGTGTGTTAAGTGATTTCAGGCTTTATAGGGCAGCATTGGCTTAGAGGATGGAAAGGAAGCATGCAAAAGTGGAAGGAATACAAGAAACTGAAGGAACTGCTAAAGCTGTCTAGCCTGACTTCTTAGTACTAAATCGATCATAACTTGAGCTACAGAGGTCCAAATAACGCGGTTCTAGTTGCGTTGGAAAGCTAACATCTGGGGCTTCGCAACGATATATAATTTGCCATAGATATCCCAAATCCAGGTGACGCGCACGCGTGGATCACGCGGACGCATGACCTGGCAAAAACCCAATCCACGCTAACGCATCAGGAGTTTTCTGGGTAATTTTGAGTTTGGGCAATGGGCAAATAAATAATTGTAAATTAAAGCAGTGAAAATTAAAAGAGATTTATAATATTTAAAATAAAAGGCCTTGACTGAGGGAATGATTAATCGGAAGTTCTATCCTTGTTGGAATTCTCTCAAGTGTAGTATAAAGAGGTTGTTATTTTCACTTAGTTAACCCTTACTAAATAAAGAAAAGTCAAGTGATTAAGCTAACTCTTATTCGCAAATACTAGTCCTCTCCATTGAGAAGGTCTAGTGTTAGTAAATACAGAATTAGCCAACAACTTCTAATTTAACTATTCACTTGAGCATTCCAACTCAAGTGTCTCCTTTTAATCAACCCCCATGTCAAGTTGGGAATCTACTCCATTGACATGAAAATTACTTGCATAGAATTAAAAAGGGAATAAAAGAAAGACATGATAGACAATAACTGCAATTTAGTTAAAAGTAAAAGTAATTCTTTTGCATTAATAATCCTTTTTGTGGCGTTTGTTCCAAGTGGCACGCTAGTTTCACACGCCTAGCTTGTTTTGTTGTTTTCTTCCCGTTTTGTTGCTATTTTCACCTGAAATTCAGCACAAACTCATTTCAAAGCAATGTACCAAAATGTTCATCAAATAGTTCATGAATTGTAATGATCAAATGAGATTATGCTCTTTTATGGTCCTTTTTATGCAAAGAAAAAGGGTAAATGATGCAAGTCATCAACAAGTAATTCAAGAAGCAAGTAGGCATATTATACAATTAGGTAGGCTCAAGTAATCAAAGCAAACAAGCACATAGGAAATGCATAAGATGAATGTCTATCCTATTGGCTCATGATATCACTTGTCAGTCTATAAATTCCAACCCGACACATCCTTTTGGATGTCGCCTTTTCTGCCAATTCCGAGGATATAGTGCCTGGCCCACTCTTGCGGCAGAAAAGGAAAACAACAATTACATATAACTCATCATAAATCATTCCAAGGATATAGTGCCTGGCTCACTATCCACATCCACAATTTCATCAACCTCAAATCATCATCATTTCTCATCTCAAATAATTTCCAATTATCAACTCTCAACATTCCAAGGATACAGTGCCTGGAACACTCTCTTTCAATCATTATCATTCCAAGGATATAGTGCTTGGCACACTTTCAACATTCATCAAGTTTCCTCATCACATCTTGAGTCCTCAACTCCTCACAACCATCATCAATTCATGATTTCCATTCCAAGCTCATTAGTCCATCAGTTTCTCAATTCATTGTCCGTAATCATCAAGTTCATTACTCTTCCTTCTCTCTCAACCAAACTCATCCTCAATACACCAGAAACCTAAGCCTCCGTTCTCTAACTTTTTGAAATAATACCAAATCAAAATCCTTAGGTTCTATACCATGTTCAAATCTCCAAAACTAGGCCCAAGAGCCTTAAAATGGTGTTATAGAAGCTTACAACCTTGTTGGAAAGGTGAAATAGTTGAAAACAAAACTTAAATTTGTGAAACAGGGCGTGTGCGTATGCACAAGGGTATGCGTGCGCACGCCCAGGAAGATTTTGAAAGTGTGCGTACGCACAGAAGTGTGCATGCGCACAGGTACTAAAATTTGTAAAATTTGTTCACTTGCACAGAGTGTGCTAGCGCCTCCAACAGACTACCCTTCCCGACTTGTGCGTGCGCACAGGGCTGTGCGTACGCACAGGTCGCAATTCTTTATTGATGTGCACGCGCACAAGCTGTGCTAACGCTGCAAGCAGAGAGCCCTTTCCTGCCTGTGCGTACGCACAAGGCAGTGCGTGCGCACATATCAGAAATCATAAAATTCTGCAACTTTGTAAAATTTCAGATTTTTAACACCAACTTTGAATGAACATAACTCCCTCTACAAAATTCCAAATTTTACAAACTTTATATCAAATAAAAGGGTTTTCAATAAGCTTTAATTTCAAATAAATCCAAATCAATTTTGAAAACTGAGGCAAAAGTTATGATCAAACAAAGTTCACCGAAAAACCCACTTTTTACAAAAGTCTCAAAACCTCAACATTACCAACATTTCCAGCCAAACCAAACCAAAACCACTTCAAACTCTACTTTCTATCATAACCTACCCTTTATATCATTTTATACCATTCCCAACCATCAAATCTAAATCATATGATACCAAAATCAATCCTCCACCAACACTTTCTTCAATCCTAATTCAATCATTACCGAACATCGAAATCAATCCCATATCCTTTCAATTTCAATTTCTCACGCAACCTTTACCAATTTCAACATTCATAATTTATCAACTCATCATAATTCACATCATTTATCAACAATATCAACACTCACCTTCAATATACCACAAGATCACTAATCCTTATCAATTATCAACCATATTAACAACAATAAATCACATACCCAACATCAAGCATCATAATCCCAAAATACCAACAATCATTATCAAATTCACATATTCCTCATTTCAAAACTCCATAACATCATCATCTCCATACAAGTTATCTTCACACATCACAACCACATACAATCATCCATTCTCAACATATCAATATTATTCATCATACATCAACACTCAACACCTCAACAACCATTATAATTCAATCTTATCCTATGGGTCCCTAGCCTAAGTGTCCATGAATATTATATACTACATAGAAAAAACCAAAACCATACCTTGGCCGATTTCCAATATGGACCAAAACCCCAAAGATCACATGTTGAGCATCCAACCACAAGCTTCCGATATGACTTCAACAAGCACCAACAAGCTCCAAAAGCTTCCAAACTCACAACAAACAAGCTATATACACACACCAAACATCACTAATCAAGATAGGGCTCAACATAAACATGATCTCACAAGGGTTTTCAAGAGTTCTTACCTTCTTCAACAGTTTTGGAAGACAAAATCACCAACAATCAAGTGCTAGAGTATACCTAAAACACCCAAGACACAAGATTTCCCTCAAAATCAAACCCTAAAACTCGAAATGAACAAGGGCACAAAAACTGGGCAAGGAAACTCGAGGTACTTACCAAAAAGCTTAGATAGAAATGATGGGCTCGAAGAGAGCTTCGCGTAGCCGCCGACAGCACGAGAATCGGAGCAACATAGCTCGAGATATCGCGGATTGAATGGAGAAGTGAATAGTGCTCTTCTCTCTTCTCCTTTCCCTCTTCTTCTTTTCTGCTGAGTGTGTGTGTTTATGGGGTGAAGGGTTCTTTAATGAACCCTTTTATATGTTGAAAGTTGGGCCCGGTCCAACCCGTTAGCATTTTTAGCCCGTTCGGCCCAACTTTGGGCCAAACCTTTAACACTAACGCCCGGTTTTCTATTCCTAATATTTTTCTATGGTTTTCGATTGTTTTCCCTTTTTTCTTGCACATTACTGGGCAGACTTGAACCGGTTCAACTGGTTTAACTGCCGATTCGCATTTTTTCACGGTTTTTTGCAGAAAACACATTTTCTGACTCAGAAAGACCTACTAAGTCCAAAAATCATATTTAAATCCCCAAATTCTCATTCTAACTTTTCGGAATCTAATTTGGGAATTTAAATAATTTTATTCATAAAAAATCCGGTTCTTACATCCTCCCCTCCTTGAAAAGATTTTCGCCCTCGAAAATTCGAATTACACGATGT
>NC_029785.2:59538409-59553601 GCF_000816755.2 Arachis ipaensis
TATATATATATATATATATGTATATATATATATATATATTCTCCACGAAGCATCCTACTTCCAACGTTACCAACCCAACAAGTTGCCAAAGCATTTCGTTCGCCATCACCCCACCGTGCCGATGTTGTTAAGAATCCAAAATTCTTTCCTTTAAACCAAATACCGATTTTGTAATACTGTTCAAAACCTTTAAAACAAGTTCCATATAAATGAGTTCATTTATTAAAACTTTTTCAAAAGAATCGAAAATCATTTATTTGTAAATCAATCATTTTAAAGCATTATTTTCCTAATTCATTGAAACCCGTAAATCAAAACCTTTCCATTTGAATCCCTTTTGATAAGTGAAATTACAAACCCAAAATCACAAGTTAACAAAATCATACAACTCACTTTCCCGTTTTAAATCATATCATTTGATCAGAAGTTCGCATCCTTGTTTCAAAACCAATTCACTTAAACCAAAACTCCAAACCAGATTTGAAAATCATTCTAAATCTTAAAACAGCAAAAATCATAGTTAAAAACCGCAAAGGCATTGGTCGGTACTTCCGTTACCACTAGTGCGGAACCGTACCCATCACCCATACAGGGTACCGACAAGACTTCCAGTCATGCCTGGTACCCATTCCGGCACACCCACTCTGATCGTTCATCACCACAAGTCCGAAATCCTCGTCTACCGCCACTAGAATCCTCCTTTCCCATGGTTCACTCCCAACAAAACATTAAGCTCTGGTAATCCTAACAGTGACTTTGGAAAAGATAGAACTAAGCTATTGTCAGGTCCAAGCAATATAATACTCAATGCATACGCTTACCTCCCGTCGAAGGATCTGACCCTGTCGCATCACGTGCATCTAAGGCAACCACACGGTCTGCCTGTTGATTCTGACCCATGTTCTGGTTTTTCTTATGACGGCAGTTCTTGGCTAGGTGTCCAGGTAGTCCACAAACATAACAAAGGCGACTCCCTTTCATATAATAAAATTGGGCATTGTTGTCCCTCCTAGAATTCCCTTGACTTAGCAGATGCTGGGGAGCGTGTCCATCTCTATTGAAGTTCTGTCTCTTTGGCCGAAGGTAATCGTCATGTTCCCTACTAGGGTTGCTTCTATGAGTGTCCCTTGACAAGGCTACCGTCTTTGCATATTCCTTAACCACCCTTGCTTTGTTCACCAGATCAGAGAAAGTACGGATCTCCAAAGGAGCCACCGCAGTCATAATGTCGTCCTTCAAGCCCCTCTGGCACTTAATGCACTTCCAGCTTTCGTAGGTCTCCGGGGCACCCTCACATACCCTAGAAAACCTACAGAGTTCCTCATACTTGCTCATATAATCTGCCATAGACAAGGAAGCTTGCTTCAGCTGCATCAGTTCCATCTCCTTCGCTTCCCTTGCAGACTCAGGAAAATACTTATTGTAGAAGGCCGTTTAAAATACATCCCAAGGAACATCAGCGTTCTGAAGTTGTAGCAAGCAGCATTCTACCTGCCACCAATGCTGGGCCCCTCCCCAAAGTTGATAAGCAGCAAACTCCACGTATTGGTTGTTTGGGACATGATGTGCCTGCAGTGCGTGCTCCATAGCTTAGAACCAATTATCCGCTTCCGTGGGATTAGTTGAACCTCGAAAACTTGGAGGATGAACCTTGAGAAAAGTAGCCAAAGTCATCGGAGTACCTCCCGTGTTATCTCCACTCCCTTCAGCATTGTCATTCGCATTTCCTTCGCCATTCCCATTTCTGTTTCTGGTCGGTTGGCCTAACCTCTGCACAGCTTGCAGAGTCGCAGCAGCATTAGCCTCCATGGTATTTGCTAAGTTTGCCATTGCCGCCATGAATTCGGCATGGTTGTCAGCTGGTTACTCATTCTACTCTATTGTGAACGTGTACGACCTGGTCCGTGAGTATCCATTTGGGTTCCTGTCTACACCAAACAATCGATATCAAGGTGATCAGTCTCAATAACAAAAGTCTAGTGCTTCAATTATCCCAAACAGGCACTCACAAACAAGCATGCTATGCAATATCAAGTAGATAACCTAATAGTATCAAAGAAAAAGACACACAGAATATGCAATGAAGCACAATCAGTCCATCCCTCAGGCTCACGAGGACAAACTGCTCTGATACCACTAAATGTAACACCCTAATTAGCCTAAGCTTTACCTCACGTCGTAAAGCAGAGGTTAATCAGAGATTACGACAGTTCTAAGCTCATACATAATATTTATATAGAAAGAATAATATAATCGAGGAGCCCGATGAAGGATATAGCTCAAAGTTTAGATTTGAAAAGTGCAAAACATACTAACGAAGCTTCTAACTTAAAACACAAGAAACAGATACAGTATAAACAAAAGATAAGTATATAATATCATAAGAAACTAGCCACCGCTCGCGGAGTTTAAGCCGGCTAGCCATATACAGATATACAGAATCAGACAGTAAAAAACAGCTTATACAAGTTTTGTTCTCTCAATACACACACCTCTAGGTAAGGCAAAAAACAAAAGTGAGAGACATATACAAAATAAGTCAAAAGACTCAAAAAGAGATATCCGGATCCTTCGCCTCTGTCACCAACCAGACAACTCACCGTGGTGGGTTGCGACCTGCATCTGAAAAACACAACAGAAATATAGTATGAGAACCGGAGGTTCTTAGTATGGTAACAGTGCCCAGTGATGTAGGATATAAGACCCCAGGACGCCAAAGGCAATCTTAAGCTCCATATCCATCACAAGATTCAATCTTAAAGCATACTAAAATAGATAAGCATAGTTATATAAACCTTAACATAAATAAACCGGGTAATCTATCTTAAGAAATTTTTATTCTAACCAACACCGCTGTCCCACAGCCTTCACCAACCGATCCTCCTTGCGATCACATCGCCACCGCCTACTTACCCTCTTCAGCACCAGAAAACACAGATAATACAAGCAAGGAAAACACAGATAATATTCAAATATATGACAAGTAATTCAAGAAGCAAGTAGGCATATTATACAATTAGGCAGGCTCAAGTAATCAAAGCAAACAAGCACATAGGAAATGCATATGATGAATGTCTATCCTATTGGCTCGTGATATCACTTGTCAGTCTATAAATGCCAACCCGACACATCCTTTTGGATGTCGCCTTTTCTGCCACTTCCGAGGATATAGCGCTTGGCCCGCTCTTGTTCCGAGGATATAGTGCCTGACACACTATTGTTCTAAGGATATAGTGCCTGGTCCACTTGCATGCTCAATCCAAGGATATAGTGCCTGGCCCACTCTTGCGGCAGAAAAGGAAAACAATAATTACATATAACTCATCACAAATCATTCTAAGGATATAGTTCCTGGCATACTATCATTCCAATAATGTAGTGCCTGGCTCACTATCCACAGCCACAATTTCATCAACCTCAAATCAACATCATTTCTCATCTCAAATCACTTCCAATTATCAACTCTCAACATTCCAAGAATATAGTGCCTGGCACACTCTCTTTCAATCATTATCATTCCAAGGATATAGTGCCTGGCACACTTTCAACATTCATCAAGTTTCCTCATCACATCTTGAGTCCTCAACTCCTCACAACCATCATCAATTCATGATTTCCATTCCAAGCTCATTAGTCCATCAGTTTCTCAATTCATTGTCCGTAATCATCAAGTTCGTTACTCTTCCTTCTCTTTCAACCAAAATCATCCTCAATATACCAGAAACCTAAACCTCCGTTCTCTAACTTTTTGAAATAATACCAAATCAAAATCCTTAGGTTCTATCCCATGTTCAAATATCCAAAACTAGGCCCCAGAGCCTTAAAATGGTGTTATAAAATCTTACAACCTTGTTGGGAAGGTGAAATAGTTAAAAACAAAACTTAAATTTGTGAAACAGGGCGTGTGCGTACGCACAAGGCTGTGCGTGCGCACGCCCAGGAAGATTTTGAAAGTGTGTGTACGCACAGGGGTGTGCGTGCGCACAGGTACTAAAATTTGTAAAATATGTTCACTCGCACAGAGTGTGCTAGCGCCCCCAACAGACGACCCTTCCCAACTTGTGCGTGCGCACAGGGTTGTGCGTATGCACAGGTCGCAATTCTTCATTGATGTGTACGCGCACAAACTGTGCTAACGCTGCAAGCAGAGAGCCCTTTCCTGCCTGTGCGTACACACAAGGCTGTGCGCCTGCACAGATTGAGATTTTCGCAGGATTGTGCGTGTACACATATCAAAAATCATAAAATTCTGCAACTTTGTAAAATTTCAGATTTTTAACACCAACTTTGAATGAACATAACTCCCTCTACAAAATTCTAAATTTTACAAACTTTATATCAAATAAAAGGGTTTTCAATAAGCTTTAATTTCAAATAAATCCAAATCAATTTTGAAAACTGAGGCAAAAGTTATGATCAAACAAAGTTCACCAAAAAACCCACTTTTTACAAAAGTCTCAAAACCTCAACGTTACCAACATTTCCAACCAAACTAAACCAAAACCACTTCAAACTCTACTTTCTATCAGAACCTACCCTTTATATCATTTTATACCATTCCCAACCATCAAATCTCAATCATATGATACTAAAATCAATCCTCCACCAATGCTTTCTTCAATCCTAATTCAATCATTACCGAACATAGAAATCAATCCCATATCCTTTTAATTTCAATTTCTCACGCCACCTTTACCAATTTCAACATTCATGATTTATCAACTCATCATAATTCACATTATTTATCAACAATCTCAACACTCACCTTCAATATACCACAAGATCACTAATCCTTATCAATCATCAACCATATCAACAACAATAAATCACATACCCAACATCAAGCATCATAATCCCTAAATTCCAACAATCATTATCAAATTCACACATTCCTCATTTCAAAACTCCATAACATCATCATCTCCATACAAGTTATCCTCACACATCACAACCACATACAATCATTCATTCTCAACATATCAATATTATTCAACATACATCAACACTCAACACCTCAACAACCATTATAATTCATTCCTATCCTACGGGTCCCTAGCTTAAGTGTCCATGAATATTATATACTACATAGAGAAAATCGAAACCATACCTTGGCCGATTCTCAATAAATTCCCCATAATTAAATGAAATATAAACATAAGACATTCCCTATTAACCCATGTTCCCATAGTTTTCCCACACTTAATTGACACACAATCTCTATCTTAAGCTAACCAAAGATTTAATTGGGGTGATTACTTGTTTTTCTGCTTAAGGCTAGTGATGTGGTAAAATATAGAACAAATGGGATTAAAAGGCTCAAAGTGGCTAACAAAGGTGAACGGAAGGGTAGGCTATTTGGGATAAGTGAGCTAATAATCAAATATGGCCTCAATCATATGCATGCATATAACACATTAAACATTGGACATATAGGATGGAACAAAATATAGATTACAATCATAGAGAAGCAAACACACAAGAATAAAATATTATGGTTAAATAATGTAACCATGTAATTAAGCTCAAATCTCACAGGTTGTGTGTTCCAGCTTTAAACTATGTTCCAATTTACAGTCTTCAAACAAGTTTTAACACAAAAGTTTTGATTTAAATTAGTGAAATTTTCAAAAAATAAAGTCTTAAAAAGAAACTTATTATTTTTCAACCAAATAGAACATGCATGCAAATACCTATTACTATGCAATTTATCCTATCCTAAATAAAAGAAAAATAAATAATTTATTGGTGCTAAGAAAGAGAAACTACCTCCGGAAGTCAGGTACTGACCGACCTCCCCACACTTAAAGCTTGGCACTGTCCTCGGTGCCATCAATCAGGAACAAAGGGGGGCTGGTAATAGCATCTCCACAATCGGGACCGTCATGGCTCCCTGTACTGGTAAATGAAGTGGTGTCCGGGGTGTCTGGGTCTTCTTCGCGTGGGTGGTTACCAACAAACAGCTCTTTGAGGTATGTAAATCGGCGCTTGTTACGGCGCTCTCTATGCTTTCCCTGTCGGTCAAGCTGGTCCAACTTCTCAAGTATCTGATGGAGTAGCTGATTCATTGAAGGTTCTGCTAGCCGGCTAGTAGTGGTTGCTGTTGGTCTGATGTACTTCCCGTTAGGGACGATCTGATCATCCCGCAAAATCATGGTCTTGGTGTCCCCAGCTCTGTAGGAGACTTCGGCTGCTGAGACTAGATCCGAAACCAATGTGGGAAAAGGTAAGTTGCCCGCAATCTGTACGTGTCCTATAGCATGCCGAAGGTGTCTTGGTAAATTGAGAGGCTGGTATGTAATGATACACCAGAGGAGAACTGCTATGTCTGCAGTGAAGGAGGACTCGTGAGTGCTCGGAAAAACGTAATGGGACATAATATGTGCCCATACTCGAGCCTCCAAGGTGAGTGCTAAAGCCAATATGCCCTTAGGTCGGGATTTATGGTATCCATTGATCCATCTGTTGCCAGGTTGTGCTATAATTCTGAGGACGGTGTCCCAGTCAAATTGGTATGTCTGGCGCTTGAAAGAGGCTTCTTGGTATGCGTCCAATCCTTCTGGAGCAGGGGGAAAATCTAAAGCTCACTAAATGGCCTCTTCAGTTATGAAGACTTGCTTCTGACGGACATAGACAGACTGCATGGTGGCATGTGAAAATTGGAGTAGAATTCAACTACCCATGAAAAGTTAACCTGCCGTGGCTATCTCCGTAGGAATTCCCATTGTCTTGGCTCAATGCGGGGCTCAACAAATTCAATAATGTGGGTCGGGAGGATGAGTAGGTACTCATTGTTATAGTTCCGCTCAGCCAAAATGGGGAACATCTGCTCACAGTAGCGGTTAGTGAACCGTGCAGTGTCCTTTGCTGGAAAGGCTTTTTCTTTTTCATCGACCTTGATGATCCTCTTGACTCGCTTTGTTGAGGGCTTTACTGCTGTTAAAGATGGCTCTGCAACTAGTGCTCTTTTTGTTCCTTTCCTTACCGGTGGTTTGGGAGCAGCTTTCTCTTTACCCTTCTTGGTGGCCATCTAAAAAAGGGAAAAGGAAAGTAACATGTAAAGCTAAGGGTTTGAGCAAGGAAGAGGACGGTACAAGTGATAATCAGTGCACGATAAAGAAGGATGTCATTAACACATGGTCGCAACTACATGTGATAAGTTCATCAATGGAAATATAGCAAGTGCATGTTATGGCAAGTAGAGCAAGATGTTTATTGGCATGCCGGAAAAAGCATGAGTAGCATAGATCAAGCATTAATTGTCCAATTTGATTATCAAATATTTTAAACTAACAATCTGTTTGTCTTGACAATTATATTCAATCAATAATATATGAAAAGGGGTTTTGTGAAAAATAGGCGTTAGAGTAGTAGGATAGAATGATTTAAAAAGAATGCACAACGCCATATGGGCTTTTTCACAAACACTTAGATGCATGGTAAATATGTCATTGAAAGTATTAAATTTGAACATGTAAGTAACTCTTAAGAAGTAACATTAATTGTCAAACAATTCCTTTATAATAATCCACAAGCAAAATATAAAAGAAAACAATCATCCAATTAAATTTCTAACACCAATTAAAATAATACAAAAAGAAAGAAAAAAACATAGATAATGAAATTAAAAAGAAAAGAAGAAGAAAACATAAATAAAAGTAATAATGAAAAAGTAAAAAGGGAAAGAAGAAAAGAAACTTGATGAAGAAGATGAAGAAAGGGGAAGAAAGTAGTAGAAAGTAAGAAAGCATAAAGAAGAAAGAAGGAAGAAGAAAGAAATCAGAAGGGAGAAGAAAGAATTAGGATTGGGAAAGAAAAGATAAGAATTCTGGTACTGATCTGGGTACGCTATTTTCAAGTGACGCGTACGCGTGGGTGACGCGTATGCGTGGGTGACGCGTACGCGTGACCTGAACTGTGATATTGGCGCGAGAGCAGCCTCACGCACGCACAACTCTCTGTTTTAATATGCACATTGCCAAAATTTAGGGTGACGCGTGCGCGTAAGGGACGCGCACGCGTGAATGGCCTTATTTGAAAAAGTGACGCGGACGCGTGAGGGACGCGTACGCGTGATATGGCTTTGAAAAAATGACGCGGACGCGTGAGGGATGCGTACGTGTGATAGGGCTTGTGCTTCCAGCACAATTCCAGCCCCACACCATCATAACTCTCTGGCCATACACTCCTTTACATCGATTTCGCAGGGTCACGCGTGCGTGTGTTTCATGTGTACGCGTGGAGGGCTGATTTCGCAAGTGACGCGGACGCATCAGGGACACATTCGCGTGGGCTTATTTGTGCCTAAGGCACCCCTCTAGCCATGCTCCCGTGTGACTCTCTACTTCTTTTCTTAATTGTTCCGAATGCACTTATGACGCGTATGCGTCAGCGACGCTTACACGTTGTGTGCGTATGCAGAATGTAAATGCAAATACAGACTATATGCAGAGATTATGAGAAGAGTCACTAAGAAAAATAAAGGAGAATAAAATAAAACAAAACTAAGACTGAAACGGAACGATCATACCATGGTGGGTTGTCTCCCACCAAGCACTTTGCTTTTACGTCCTTAAGTTGGACGGTCCACAGGCGCATTCTACTTCTGTTGGTGGGTCTTCCAAGAGGAAAACATCTAGTTCTTTGTGATCCTTCATCTTCTCTCCATGATAAAGCTTTAGGTGATGTCCATTGACCTTAATGAATTTGGAGCTAGAAGGATGATGCAGGTGAAAAACTCCGTATGGCTCTGCCTTCTCTACTCTGTAGGGACCTTCCCATCTTGATCTCAGTTTGCCTGGCATGTGCCTCAGTCTGGAGTTATAAAGAAGAACTAACTCCCCTGGTTTGAACTCTCTCCTTTTTAAATGCTTGTCATGCACAGCCTTCATCTTCTCTTTGTATTTGAAGAGCGAAACTCTCGCACGATCTAGAATTTTCACAAATAGATTCGCGTTGTAAGTATAGCTACTAGACCGACAAGAGCTCTTTTCTTACAAAAGTTTGGTTGTCACAAGTAACAAAACCCAATAAAAATTTATAACCAAAGTATTTAAACCTCGGGTCGTCTTCTCAAGGAGTTGCAGGGCAGTATGATTTATTATTGGTTATGGAAAATTGTTTATTTTTGGGTTTTTGGAAACAAGGAACAAGTAATTTAAATGACAAGAAAAATAAATTAATAATAATAAAATCTCTTGGCAAGGTATAAGAAATTGAAGTCCTACCCTAATTATTCTTATCAGGTGTGAAGAGAATTAGATTCAACTCCCACTTTTAATTAACCCTTGCTAAACAAAGGAAAGTCAAGTAGACAAATTAATTTGATCCTCAGGTCCTAGTCAACTCCTGTGGAGAGACTAAAGTTATCGGAGTACAAATTAACCAGCAAGGAATTCCAATTCCAATCAACAGCTGAGTTTGATAACTCAAGTATTATAAATTACTTAACTAAAGCCAAAAGGAGAAAATAAATCTAAATTGAATTGAAATCATCATAAACAGAATAAGAAAATTATTAGTCTGAAATACCTCAAATTATATTAATTAAGAAAATCATAACATGAATGGTTCATAAGCCAAATCTGACAAGATAAATAATAATTAAAATAATAGAATAAATAAAACTAGAAAGTAATTTAAAAGAACATTGAACCTGTGACTGTAGAAGCAATCCTAAAAATAAGAGAAATCCTAATCCTAAATCTTAAGAGAGAGGAGAGAACCTCTCTCTCTAAAAACTACATCTAACATCTAAAATTATGAATTATTCAGTTGTATCTACGCCTCTCTTTTGATTCCTCTATTCTCTGGCTTCTATTCTGTGTTTCTGGCTTGGATTTGGGCCGAAAAAGGGTCCAGAAATCACTGGGGGCATTTTCTGCAAATTTTTGTACGTGGTGCATGTCACGCGTCTGCGTGGGTCACGCGTTCGCGTCATCTGGGAGTTTTCCTTGTCACGGGTACGCGTCAGTCACGCGTACGCATCAATTGTGTTTTGCTCAAGGCACGCGTCCACGTCATCCACGCGTTCGCATCGCTGCATTTTCGCGCTAGGCACGCGTTCGCGTCGTCCATTCGTTTGCATCGCTGCCTTTTCTTCAAAACTCCATTTTTGTGCTTTTCTTCCATTTTTGTATGTTTCCTTTTATCCTTTGAGTCATTCCTACCCTATGAGATCTGAAAATACTTAACACATGAATCACGGCATCGGTAATAAAAGGGTAATTAAGATTAATATTTTTTAGGCATAGAAAACATGTTTTTCACATATATCATAAAATAAGGAAGGAAAAGTAAAACCATACAATTTACATGAATAAGTGGTGAAGAATTGATAGAAACACTCAATTTGAGCACAAATTATATCATAAAATATGGGTTTATCAACCTCCCACACTTAAACAATATCATGTCCTCATGCTAAATCCAAGAGAAAGAGTGAAGTTAGAATGGTGGAATCTCGTACAATGTAATCTATTCAAAATGCAAACTACCTACATGAATCATGCAATTTTAATTATCACCCACCTATGTATATAGAGCTTACATGTGGTTAATCTAATTCATATTTTCAAGGAATTATATATGTATAGCCAAACCTAAATATTTGTTAAAGCACTGTCACAATTGAGTTGGGTTAAATTATTTCATAAGCTTGCAAGACAATTAAACAATTAAGCAGAGATATATGGTGATGAGCTATTGAACCCTCACTGGATTTGTGTTTACTCTCTATTCACTCAGTGTTTGGGGTTAATCACTCTATTCTTTTCTATTCTTGCTTTCTAAAACTTTATTCTTCATCTAACCAATCAACAAATATCGAATACAGACATACAAAGATCATGAGGTCTTTTAAAAGTTGTAATGGGGCCAAGGTAAAGGTAGGGTTATATATAAGGCTAAGTGAGCTATGAGTTGAATCCTTAATTAGTCTAAGGTCTCACCTAACATATACTTTATATAATTTGAAATGCTTTACCTAGTTACCCAAATTTTTCCACTTTTTTATTACATACTCATGTACTAACTTTACTTTCAAATTCACCTTATGTGCATTGATTTCTTTACTAAGCTTATTATTGGGGTAATTTTGTCCCCTTATTTACTTATTTAACTAAGAAAAAAAAATTTTGAAATATAAACAGAACATATATCAATGCACATGGTATTTTTATTTATTTTGGTTTTATATGAGTATGCTCCCAAAACCCTTATTATCTTATTGAGTTAATCCTTTTCCTATCAACCCATGTTCCCATGTTTCCCCACACTTAGGTAGTGTTTATTTTGAGGTTCTGAGATAGAGACTGGGAGACTAAAACTCAGTATCATGTTTGTTGGTTCAGAGACTGGTACTAAAATTTCTGTTTCTATCTCCAAAATTTCAGTATTTCAGTACCTCCAAAAAGTGAGGACGCAGGGGACTAAAATTTTTATAGATGGAGACTGAAACTTTAATAACATTTTATACCTAAAATACCTTCATTTCAATTAATTAATTCTAATTTTACCCTTTGTACAAATTAAATTAGAATTTCATTCTTGTTTCAATTTCTGTCTCTCACATTGCACCAAACAGAATACTAAGATTTATTTCAATCCCTATCTCTTAGTCTCTGTCTCTCAGTCTCAGTCTTTCTATTTCTGTCTCTCCACCAAACGCTACCTTAGTGGATACACAATCTCTATCTTAAGCTAACCAAGGATTCAACTTGGGATTTTTAATTTGTTTTTCTACTTAAGGCTAGTAATGTGGTTATAGAACAAGAGGGGATTAAAAGCTCAAGGGGGCTGACAAGGGTGATGTAAAAGGTAAGCTTATTTGGGATAAGTGAGGAAAAATTAAAATGATGGCCTCAATCATCTCTTGGTATATATCTATATTCTATATTGGACATATAGATTAAAACAAAGTAAAGATTACCAGAATAAAAAAAGAAGGGCGAACACACAAGAACAAAATAATTATGGTTAAATAATGTAACCATACAAATAGGCTCAAAAAAACTCACAGGTTGTGTGTTCTCTAGCTCAAAAACCATATATCAGTCATGTATGTCATGCAAGTAGAAATCAAGAGTTCCCATTATTCTCAATGTGAATCTTAGGGTGGCCCTTAAAATCTTAGTGTTCTTCCTTGAAAAATATTGTGTAAATTAACCAATCATTTATTGCTATATATATACAGTGTGTGGATTGTTGTGATTCTGTTATACTAAAGTTTTTAGTTTACTCTTTTTATTTTCAATTAATCCAAGTTATCGTATGCTAAAAAGGGTAAACTAAACTAATTGATCTATATGTTCAATATCACAATTTAATAACTAAAATTGCAACTAGACTAAACTAAATATCTAAGATAAGTATATAAACTAAAGTGAAAAATGTAGAAATACTGTAAAAATACAGAAAAATGTGCAAGTACTGAAAGACAAGATAAGATAAAAAATAAAAATAAAGATAAAAATACAGAAAAATAAGCAAAATAGGATAAAAAAAAGTGTCTGAAGAGTGGTTCACCAAAATAGTATGCCAGAAATGGCGACCTCCCCACATTTAAATGATAGCATCGTCCTCGATGCTCACTGAAGCTGGGTATGAGAAGTGTCATCTCCGGAAGGATGGGCTACTGGTGGCTCTAGGGTAGGCTGAGGGTCTGCAGTCTGAATAAGTGTAGGAGGAGCTGCCCGCTGAAGCGGAGGCTCTGTCTGTATAGGAATCTCCAGATATGTGGCCTGGATCTGGTGGGGCTCCTCATGGTATGGTGCAGCCTTCTCAGGTCCTCCCTGCTCAGCCTGGGCATGTGCCTCCTCCTTATGATCATCCGCATCTGCATCAGATGGCTCAGAAGCGGTGTCAGGCTCAGAGGGGATGTCGCTGCCGGATCGGATCATCAACTTGAGGTGCTCATAGCGTCGCTTGCTGCGACGCTCCATACGATCCAAGCGTGCGAAGAGGCGGTGCACCAGATGATAAATGGGGTCAGGAGCAGGTGGAGGTGCAGTGGATGGGGCTGGTGCAGCAGTGGATGCAGAAGGGGCATCTAAAGATGTGGCTGCCTCAACCGAGGCAGTGAGAAAAGGAGGTCTGTACCCTAATGCCAGAAACTTTCTGCTGTGAAGAATGATCTTCTTGCAGTCTGCAGCAGTTGGCTTCTCATCAGCAAGCTCCCAAGGCACGTCAGCTCGGCGGCCTAGCTGGGTGATCAGATAAGGGAAAGGGAGAGTGCCTCTGACATGGACCCTGGCCATATAATACCTGATGAAACGTGGAAGATACAGGTCCTTACCCTCTATCACACACCAGATGAGAGTGATCATAGCAGCGGGCACCTCTGTCTCATGAGTGCTCGGCATCACGTAGTTGCTCAGGATTTGCTGCCAAAGCCGAGCCTCATCATTCAAATATATCAGCTTGATTCCCTTAGGCATCACTGTGTTCTTTCCCATGACCCATGGGGAAGTAGGATCAAGGGTTATTCCCTGCTTGACTGCATCCCAATCAAATCTCATGTATCTCATATCCTCTTCGGCCTTTTGGCAACCGTCAGGATGATCAGACTTAGGCTGAAGCCGGAGGATGTCCTCAATAGCTTCCTCAGTGACCAGAATCTATTTTCCTCTGAGGTGCACTGCATCCAGGGAGGTCTTGAAATAGTTACAATAAAATTCTTCGACCCAGAAGGCATTGACCTCTGTCAAGTTCCTTTCCATGAAGAACCAGCCTCGTTGTTTAATCTGTTCAGAAGTGTACTGGGTGAGTTCTTCTGGAATTTTAAGAGATCTCTCCAGGTAGAGGTTTCTGGCAGTGGCAAACACTGGATACTTTAGCTCACTGTATCTGTTTGCAAATTTGATTGGATCTGTGGCAGTGAGGAGCTGGTCGGCCTTTTCCTGCGGGGTAAAGTTCTTTTTCCGCCAGGAATCGTCGTGAAAGAGATCCAGGATAGAGGTAGAAGATTCTTCTCTTTTTCGTTTGCCTGTAGTAGCCTTGTCTTTTCCTTTCCTTTGGGCATCAGACATCCTGAAAAGCAGAAGTAGCAGGATATAATTGAAGAATTAAAGCAGAAAAAAAAGTAGATAAGTAGGAATTTGTTAATGTAAGCATAAAGGCAAAAAGAGCAATAGAAGCAAGATATGAGGTAAATATATGTACATTTTGGATTGAATTCGAGTTAAAAAGATGAGATGAAAAATCACAATCCAAAATATAATAAAAGTGGAATTCAAGTTAATTAGGAAAAGCAGTAATCATGCCTTTAGTTAGAAAGTTAAAGTTGTTAAGGAAAAACCAAAAGAAGTTAGAAAGTAGAGCTGGTTATGAGTTAAAAAGGAAGTTAAAGTGAGTGGCATGAGAATGGTTTTCCTAGTTACCAAGAAATTCACAAAGATAAGGAGCAATCAACTCCTATTCAAGCAAGTAGTGCAATTTATTGATGATAATTCTTGATAAATGAAGTAAGTTTAAAATGAGAATAAAATCATCAATAAGCAATTTAGTACTCAGGGAACAAAAGGGAATAAGAATGCTAGCCTGTGCATTCATGAATTGGTTTGGTTGTAGCTAAGTAATGCAAAATAGTGATTTTTCAAACCAATACATGAATGGAGTAGATTACACCATAAATTTGCAGAAAATTGGGCAGCATTCCAGCTAAAATTAGATGTTCCCGGGTAGTAAAACAGCAGAAAAATTCAGTTCATATGAAAGTAAATAGTGCTGAAAAGATTAACAAATAGTAAAAATATTAAAGAACAGTTTAACAGCAACATGAAATATGAAGAACAACATATGAACAGCACATCATCATATCAAGTTCAGAAGTGCAAATCGGATAAAAACAGTTAGCACGAATGGTGCAATTATCAGACCTAAATCCACTAACCACATCCTACCTACCTAACCACCTAAAATCCACTACAATCATGCATCTCTAACTATCCTATTTTGAATAAAAACTGTAAAATATGCAATGAACTAATTAAAATGAAATCGGTGTTCGGCAGAACCTGGCGTGTAGAAACAGAAAGTAGGCTAAGAGAGATGGTGGTGGTGTTGGTGATGCAGCGGTGAGGGGTGGCGCGGTGGTGGCGGTCCGGTGTTGGAGGCGATGGTCGTGGGGGTTGGTGGTTGTCGAGGGAGGAGAAAAGGGAGAAGGGGAGGGAGGAGAAGAAAGGAAAGAAGAGGGGG
>NC_029785.2:59553944-59566701 GCF_000816755.2 Arachis ipaensis
TCGGGGCGGCGCGGCAGCCAGGGCAGTGCGGCGATCGAGTTTGGGCGGCGAGGAGAGGTGGTGGTTGAAAGATGGGAGGAAGAGAGGTTGCAGATGGGGGGTGGGGGTGGTTTTCGCGTGAATGGGTAGGGTTTCGCGTGAAGGGGGGTTAGTATTTTTGAATCCACGCAAACGCGTGGAGCACGCGATCGCGTGATTTTGGGCGAAAAGGGTGTTGATGCGAACGCGTCATTGACGCGATCGCGTGAATTGGGTAAAAGGTAAGGGATGCGTACGCGTTAAGCACGCAAACGCGTCGCTGAGAATTGTGCTAAACGCACAGTTCCAGCGTCGTTTTGGCACAACTATCTGTTTCCAAGGGGGTCCACAAAATCCACGCAATGCGGACGTGTCGCTCACGCTTTCGCGTGGGATGTGCGTAGTGCAAGTGACGCGTTAGCATCAGGGACGCGAACGCGTGGGCCGATTTGTGCTAAACGCACACCAACTGCACGATTCCAGCCCAACTTTCTGGGCGTTGGATCTTTACGCCGATTTCCATTCGACGCCCACGCGTGGCCTGCGCGCTCGCGTGGGTTGATTTTTTTAATACAATTATGCAGTATGCAATATGCAATGCTAATGTAGATGCTATGAATAATTCCAGGTTCAATAAAAATAAAATAAAATAAAAGCAAACAAAATGAAGTAAAATTGAGAAAGGAACGATCATACCATGGTGGGTTGTCTCCCACCTAGCACTTTTAGTTAAAGTCCTTAAGTTGGACATTTGATGAGCTTCTTGCTTTGGTGGCTTGTGCTTGAATTCATCCAAAAATCTCCACCACTGTTTGGAATGCCAACAGCCTCCGGGGTCCCAAACTAGGCATGTAAAGCCTTTGAGTAAATTCAAACAGGTTCTCAGGTTCCCGGGGTGTTGAATGTCAGAATAGTTTCCAGGATCCCAAACTTTGCTCTTATATCTGCCTTTGTCTTGCTTTATATTTTTCCATCCGGGCAATTTAGAAGTTGCATTTTCACCAAGATGGATAAACATTCTCCGATACCCATTCAATTTAACTCGAAACCAATCCTTACACTTCAGATTGAAGCGTGGAACCTTATTAAATCTTGCATACCAACTTTGAGCACGAACCATTTCCTTTTTACTCTTAAAGCCGCAAAGAGCTCTAAGCTGACCATCTGTTTCAAGCAAACCATATTCAAGTGGAAAAGTAAAGATAAAAGCTAAGGATTTTACCCACTTGAATTTAGTATTTGGTGGTAATGGCCTTGGAATAGGTGTTTCCAGTGGTTTTGCAAGCTCTACTCCCTCGTGTTCTTCTATGAAGTCTTCCACTTCCTTGCAAATTTCTTCAGTTGTAACCATGTCTTGATCGAAGTCCTCGATATCTTCCTCATCACTTAAGTCATAAATTGGAGGTTGTGAAAAATCTACCTCTGCATCATCTTCATATTCACTTGGGGAAGATTCTTCCATCTCAAAGAATTCACTTGCGGATGCAAGTTCATTACTAGGAGAATTGGACTCGTAGTCTTCATCATCAAGGAAACTTGCTTGTTGAGTTATTCCGTCTAGTTCTTCATAAGATTCTTGCCTTGGAGGTTGCGCACTATCCTCCTTAGCATCGATTGTAAATTTCTTAACGGGGTTCTCTATAATTCTGCATTCCCATGGAGGTTCAGTGTCTCCTAAGTCTTCAACCAATTCTTCTTCTTCTTCTATAATTTCAGCTTCCTCCACTTGTTCCAGTACAAAATCATGCTCTGTACTGTCCAGTGGGGTTTCTAGTATCTCCTTCATGCTGCATTCTTCATTAGTTTGTCCATATGAAGCCATGGGGGTTTCTTGAGTGTCCGAACGTCGGGAAGGTAGTCTATTTATTGCTTGATTTAATTGGTGAAGTGTTGCATGAAATCTTTCAAATGTTTTCTTGAGTTGCTCCCTTGATTCTTGGAGTGATGGATATGGACATGGTGCATAGGGGAGTAGTGGTTCTTGGAAGTAATTAGGTTCGAATTGGGGTGGATACAGGTTAGGGTTATATGGAGGTGAATGGTGATAGTTGGCTTGTGAGTATGGTGGTTCAAAGCTGTGTTGAAGAGGTGGTTCATAGGCGTATGGTGGGGCTTGTCGGTAATTACAAGGGGGTCCATCATAACTATTGTTCTGACATGCATTATTGAATGGTCGTCGTCCATGATAGTTTGGAAGGTATTATTGCCTAAAGGGTTGATCAGATCCTTGTGGCTCCGTCCATCTCTGATTGTTTTGACCTTGATGCATGTTCCTGTTATAGCTTCCATTCTTTTCAACATTATTAGAACCAAACTCAAAGCGATAGGGGTGAGAGTTCATAGTAAATAATAAAAATTAAAACGAAAATAAAAAGAAATAAACAAGCAAAAGAAAATATTTACAATGACCAATAATAAGGCACACAGTTGCAACTCCCCAGCAACGGCGCCATTTTTGAAGAGCGAAACTCTCATGCGATCTAGAATTTTCACAAATAGATTCGCGTTGTAAGTATAGCTTCTAGACCGACAAGAGTTCCTTTCTTACAAAAGTTTGGTTGTCACAAGTAACAAAACCCAATAAAAATTTATAACCGAAGTATTTAATCCTCGAGTCGTCTTCTCAAGGAGTTGCAGGGTAGTATGATTTATTATTGGTTATAAAAAATTGTTTATTTTTGGGTTTTTGGAAATAAGGAACAAGTAATTTAAATGACAAAAAAAATAAATTAATAATAATAAAATTTCTTGGCAAGGTATAAGAAATTGAAGTCCTATCCTAATTATCCTTATCAGGTGTGAAGAGAATTGGATTCAGCTCCCACTTTTAATTAACCCTTGCTAAACAAAGGAAAGTCAAGTAGACAAATTAATTTGATCCTCAGGTTCTAGTCAACTCCTGTGGAGAGACTAAAGTTATCGGAGTACAAATTAACCAGCAAGGAATTCCAATTCCAATCAACAGCTGAGTTTGATAATTCAAGCATTATAAATTACTTAACCAAAGTCAAAAGGGGAAAATAAATCTAAATTGAATTGAAATCATCATAAACAGAATAAGACAATTATTAGTCTGAAATACCTCAAATTATATTAATTAAGAAAATCATAACATGAATGGTTCATAAGCCAAATCTGACAAGATAAATAACAATTAAAATAATAGAATAAATAAAACTAGAAAGTAATTTAAAAGAACATTGAACCTGTGACTGTAGAAACAATCCTAAAAATAAGAAAAATCCTAATCCTAAATCCTAAGAGAGAGGAGAGAACCTCTCTCTCTAAAAACTACATCTAAAACCTAAAATTATGAATTATTCAGTTGTATCTACGCCTCTCTTTTGATTCCTCCATTCTCTGGCTTCTATTCAGTGTTTCTGGCTTGGATTTGGGCCGAAAAAGGGTCCAGAAATCGCTAGGGGCGTTTTCTGCAGATTTTTGTACGTGGCGCCTGTCACGCGTCCGCGTGGGTCACGCGTTTGCGTCATCTGGGAGTTTTCCTTGTCACGCGTATGCGTCGGTCACGCGTATGTGTCAATTGTGTTCTGCTCAAGGTGCGCGTCCGCGTCATCCACGCGTTCGCGTCGCTGCATTTTTGCGCTAGGCACGCGTTCGCGTCATCCATGCATTCGCGTCGCTGTCTTTTCTTTAAAACTCCATTTTTGTGGTTTCCTTCCATTTTTGTATGTTTCCTTTTATCCTTTGAGTCATTCTTGCCCTATGAGATCGGAAAATACTTAACACACGAATCACGGCATCGAATGGTAATAAAATGGTAATTAAGATTAATATTTTTAAAGCATAGAAAACATGTTTTTCACATATATCATAAAATAAGGAAGGGAAAGTAAAACCATACAATTTACATGAATAAATGGGTGAAGAATTAATAGAAACACTCAATTTGAGCACAAATTATATCATAAAATATGGGTTTATCAGTATTGCCTAAAGTTGTCATATGCTTCTAGGCGAAGGTTCTCTAATTCTGCTAGTTGCAGCTTCCTTTCAGCACCAGCTTCCTCAAATCCCATGTTGCACTCCCTCACAGCCCAGAAATCCTTGTGTTCTACCTCAACTGGAAGGTGGCAAGCCTTTCCGTACACTAAGCGGAAGGGGCTCATCCCAATGGGTGTCTTGTACGCTGTTCGATATGCCCAGAGTGCATCAACAAGCCTAGTGCTCCAGTCCTTCCTTTGAGGCTTTACTATCTTCTCCAGAATACGTTTAATCTCTCTGTTAGATACTTCTTCTTGCCCATTGATCTGGGGATGGTAAGCTGTTGCTACTTTGTGAACTATCCCATGCTTCTTCAGTAATCCTGCTAGTCTCTTGTTACAAAAGTGAGTGCCTTGATCACTCACGATTGCTCGTGGTGATCCAAAGCGACAAATAATATGATTTCTAATAAAGGAAACAATAGTGTTAGCATCATCAGTACGGGTAGGAATCGCTTCCATCCATTTAGAAACATAATCTACAGCTAACAGTATATAAAGGTAACCACTAGAGTTTGGAAATGGACCCATGAAGTCAATGCCCCAAACATAAAAAATTTCACAAAAAAGCATAATCTGTTGAGGCATCTCATCTCTCTTGGATATATTACCAAACCTTTGGCATGGGGAACAAGATTTACAAAAAACAGCAGCATCTTTAAAAAGAGTAGGCAACTAGAATCCACAGTCTAAGATTTTTCTAGCTGTTCTTTGAGGGCCAAAATGTCCTCCACTCTCAGAAGAGTGGCAGTCCTCTAAAATGGACTGGAATTCTGATTGGAGAACACACCTTCTAATTACCTGGTCAGCACTACACCTCCATAAATATGGGTCATCCCATACATAATATTTGGACGCGCTTTTTAGCATGTCTATTTGATGCTTAGTAAAATTGGGAGGGAAAGTATGGCTAACTAGATAATTAGCTACATGTGCGTACCAAGGAACTACTTCAGATACTGCATGCAAGCTATCAAATGGAAAAGTATCATTGATAGGAGTGGAGTCATCCTTAATGTGCTCAAGGCGACTCAAGTGGTCTGCCACTAAATTCTGGTTGCCACTCCTGTCCTTAATTTCTAAATCAAATTCTTGCAGCAACAGTATCCAACGTATCAACCTTGGTTTGGACTCTTTTTTAGCTAATAAATATTTTAGAGCTGCATGGTCTGAGTACACTACCACCTTAGTACCAAGTAAATAGGCTCGGAATTTATCCAGAGCAAAAATAATAGCCAGAAGCTCTTTTTCAGTGGTGGTGTAATTAGATTGAGCAGTGTCTAAGGTCTTAGATGCATAAGCAATTACGAAAGGATCCTTACCTTCACGCTGAGCCAGTGCCGCTCCTACTGCATGGTTGGAGGCATCACACATAATCTCAAAAGGCTGGCTCCAGTCTGGTCCTCTCACAATCAGAGCTTGAGTCAGGGTGATTTTCAGCTTATCAAATGCTTGCATGCAATCCTCACTGAACTCGAACTCAATATCTTTTTGCAGCAGTCTGGATAAAAGGTAACGCTACCTTACCTCACGGAGGAGGGGTAAGGTAAACTAGAAATGACATCTACCTTTGCTGGATCTACAGAAATACCAGTATTAGACACAACATGTCCTAGAACAATCCCTTGTTTTACCATAAAGTGACATTTTTCAAAATTCAATACAAGGTTTGAACTAACACACCTGTCTAATACTCTAGCTAAACTATCCAAGCAAAGGTTAAAGGAATCACCATAAACGCTAAAATCATCCATGAAAACTTCCATACAGTTCTCAATAAGATCTGAAAAGATACTCATCATGCATCTTTGGAAAGTAGCCAGTGCATTACATAAGCCAAAAGGCATCCTTTTGTATGCATACGTTCCAAAGGGATATGTAAAAGTAGTCTTTTCCTGATCTTCAGGAGCTATATGAATTTGGAAATAGCCTGTATAACCATCTAAAAAGCAGTAATGGGATTTACCTGACAGGCGATCAAGCATCTGATCAATAAATGGCAAGGGGTAATGATCCTTGCGAGTAGCTTGGTTGAGATGCCTGTAATCAATGCAAACCCTCCATGAATTCTGCACTCTAGTTGTCAAGAGCTCTCCATGCTCATTCTTTACTGTTGTGACTCCAGACTTCTTGGGAACCACTTGTACGGGACTGACCCATTCGCTGTCTGAGATGGGGTAAATGATATCTGCTTCAAGCAGCCTGGTCACTTCTTTCTTGACAACCTCTAAGATGGTGGGATTCAATCTTATTTGGGGTTGACGGACAGGCTTTGCTCCCTCTTCTAAGAATATTCTATGCTCACAAACTTGGGGGCTGATGCCTACTATATCCGCCAAGCTCCACCCAATTGCTTTCTTGTGTCTTCTCAGCACACTGAGCAGTTGCTCCTCTTGTTGGGAAGTGAGTTCTCTTGCAATGATAATTGGGAACTTCTGATTATCCTCAAGGTAAGCATACTTGAGGTGGGGAGGAAGGGGCTTCAATTCTAATTTCTGCTCATGGCTAGGCTTTGGATCATCTAGAGCTAGTGATAATAGTAAAGTGTCCTCATTGTGTTCAGAGGGTGTCCCCACACTTGGACCTTACTCCATGTGCTTCTCTTCTACTTCTTCTTGGTGAACTTCAGCTACAGTTTCATCAATGATGTCGCACTAGAAGATAGAATGATCTTCCGGAGGGTGCTTCATAGCTTCATTTAAACTGAAACTCACTGCTCTGCCATCTATCTTAAAGGAGTAAGTTCCTGAGAATGCATCCAATTTGAACTTCGAAGTCTTCAGGAATGGTCTTCCAAGCTGGATTGATGATGGTCTTCCTGAGTCATGAAGGGCATTTCCAGGATATAGAAGTCAATGGGAAATATCAGCCCCTTAATACTCACTAATACATCTTCAGCAATTCCAACTACTATAATAATGCTTTTATCTACTAACACAAAACGAGCTGCCGACCTTTTTAAGGGAGGGAGCCTCAAAGCATCATATATAGACAATGACATTATACTAACACACGCTCCTAAATCACACATGCAGTCAGAAAATATTACACCTGTAATGGTATAGTTAACCATGCATGGACCTGGATCACTACATTTTCAGGTATACCTCCCATTAAAGCAGATATAGAACTACCTAAAGGAATAGTTTCTAATTCATTGATTTTATCTTTATATATGCATAAATCTTTCAGAAACTTTGCATATTTAGGTACTTGTTAAATAACATCAAAAAGAGGAACAGTTACCTCAACCTTTTTGAAAATTTCTACCATTTTGGGATCAAGTTCCATCTGCTTTCTGGACTTCCTTGCAAGGTGTGGAAATGGGATAGGAATGACGCCACTTGTAGCTTCTGCTTCCTTTGGTGCTCCATTCCTTGGCTGAGCTATTTCTTCTTCAATCTTGTCTTATACTTCCTCTTCCTCTTCAGCATCTTCCACTTCAACTATGTCTTCAACTGGGGCATGTTCTAATGGGCTTGGCTCCTCCTGGTTCCTCTCTTGCAGTGTGGTTCCAGACCTCAAAGTGATGGCATTGATGCCACCCTTGGGGTTAGGTAAGGATTGAGAAGGAATTCCACTAAAGCTTGAAGGCTGGTTGGTCGTAGTGGGTAATGAATCTATCCGGGAGACGAGAGCTTGTAAAGTAGCATTCAGACCATTTAGAGTAGAGTTCAGTATAGTCTGCATGTTTTGTTATCCTTGTGCAAGAGAACGAAGCATCTCGTTATTTGATGAGGAAGGAGGATAAGTGATCTGAGGGACCTGTTGTTGGTTGTGCTGGGGTCCTTGTGACTACCTTAGGTAAGGAGCTCTGTAAGGCTGGTTCTGATTTTGCTGTCTATTGTTGTTATTCCACCTTTGATTTCCAATGTTGCCTCTGCCTCCTCTGTTATAGTTGTCGCTCCAGCCATGGTTGAAATTATCTCTCCAGCCTTGGTTGGAGTTGTCCTGCCACCCTTGGTTATAGTTCCCACCTTGGTTGTAGTTGCCGCCTTGTTGATTGTATCCTTGATTTGGGCGGTCATAGAAGTTATGAGTAGCTGCCACATGGTTGTCTTCTTGTTGGAGCTGCGGACACTTATCAGTGTAATGACTATAATTAACACAGATTCTGCATACTCTTTGGGGGACTAACTATTGGCTTTGTTGTGGTGGGGAGGCTATTGTTGTTGTTGATTCAACTGCATCTGCTTCAGTAGGTTGATCATTTCACATATAGCTTGTGTGACGGCAGTAGTCTCACTACTAGAGGAAACCTCTATAACAGCCTTTGAGTGGTTGTTCCTGTGCCTGTGATTCCTAGTGGACTCAGCTAGATCGTTGATCAGTTGCCATGCTTCATCTGCGGTCTTGTACTTTTTCAGGGAACTATTACTAGCACCATCTAATGTAGTTTTATCCTGAGGCTTCATGCCTTGAGTGAAGTAGCTGATCAACACCAGCTTCTCAATCATGTGATGGGGGTATGCGTCCAGAAGGTTCTTAAAGCGCTCCCAGTACTCATAGAGAGTTTCTGATTCACCTTGAACAATGCAGGAGATCTCTTTTCTCAATCTATCTGTAACTTCAGCTGGAAAGTATTTTTCTGAAAATTCTCTCCTGGCATATCCCAGTTGGTAACAGTTGCTTCAGGTTGGGAGTAGTACCACTCCCTCACCTTTCCCTCAAGAGAAAACGGGAAGGCGGTTAACAGAATAGAAGTTTCATTTGCACCATGACGCCTAACAGTAGAACATGTTGTCTGAAAATTCCTGAGGTGCTTGATAGGCTCTTGAGCAGGTAAGCCATGAAACATGGGCATCAAGTTGATTAGTGCAGTCTTCAGCTTAAAATCTTCAGCCAAATTTGGATGACGCACTTGATACGGTTGCAGTGTAAAATCTGGGGCTCTAGCTTCCTGAAGAGTAATCCTCCTAGGTGCTGCCATTCTATCTGCACGTGAATCAACTAAATCAGTAGTAAAGGAGCTTGTTTCCTCTTCAGATGACGGTTCAGATTCACCCTCAAATGAGACTGGTGAATCGATAACAATCACTTCACTACCCTCAGAGGCTAACCGACACCGAGCTCGCCTAATACGTGAAAGAGTTCTTTCAATTTCAGGATCAAATACGGCTAAGCTCGGATCAGGCAGTGAACGCGTCATTGAAATATATAGCTCATGGTAATAAAATAAAATAAAATATGAAAAAATTAAAAAATATGTACACTAATTAATAATCTAGCACACAATTGCAACTCCCCAGCAACGGCGCCAAAAATTGACGTGGGTAACGGGAGTCGGCCAATTAAGAAATTATAATATAAGAACAGTGTTGTGAGTATAGTTCTTAACCAGCTGAAATCTGCTCATCAATTTAGAAAGGTTGTCACAAAATTAGAATAAAAGTACTGGGAGTATGAGTCTCAGGTCGTCTCCCAACAAGTTGCCAAAAAGGGTACTAATTTATTAATCAGGAGTTTTCCAAGAGATTTTGATTTTGGGCAATGAGCACAAGCATATAATTGTAAATTAAAGCAATGAAAATTAAAAGAGATTTATATTATTCAAAATAAAAAGCCTTGACTGGGGGAATGATTAATTGGAAGTTCTATCCTTGTTGGAATCCTCTTAAGTGTAGTATAAAGAGGTTGTTATTTTCACTTAGTTAACCCTTACAAAATAAAGGAAAGTCAAGTGATTGAGCTAACTCTTATTCGCAAATCCTAGTCCTCTCCCTTGGGAAGTTCTAGCTTTAGTAAATACAGAATTAGCCAACAACTTCCAATTTAACTATTCACTTGAGCATTCCAACTCAAGTGCCTCCTCTTAATCAACCCCATGTCAAGTTGGGAGTCTACTCTATCAACATGGATACCATCTACATTATTGGGAGTTTGGAGTAAAAAAGGGACATGATAATTTAAATAAAATAGGGATTGAAAATTAATTAAAAATAAAAGTAATTCTTTGCATTGATAAATTCTAAAAGTAATCAAGTTGTAACTCTAAACAAGAATTAAGAATATGGAATAATAAAAGAGTAAGAAAACAAACTAGAATAGTATCTTCAACGGAGGTGATGACTCTTCAATATCCAAAAGCAAGAGCATAAAACTATAAAACTATGAATGTCAAGAAAACCTAGAGGAAGAGTAATTTCTCTCTGGATTCAGATCTAAAACTAAAAACTATGCTAATGAGAATGTGTGTTGATTCTCTGCACATTTCTTGGCTCTAGTCTGTGTTTTTGGGCCAGAAACTGGGTCAAAACTCGGCCCGAAATCGCCCCCAGCATTTTCTGTTATTTCTATAGATGGCGCATGTCACGCGTACGTGTCAATCACGCGTGCGCGTCATTTGGCGAATTTCCTTATCACGCGTATGCGTCAGGCACGCACACGCGTTGTCTTGCAGAACTCCAATCCACGCGTACGTGTCAGGCACGCGCATGCGTCGCTGTAAATTTCTTCATATCACGCACTCGCGTGAGCCATGCGTGCGCATCGATGCTCGCTGGTTATCTCCTTAGTTTCTTGTGTTCCTTCCATTTTTGCAAGCTTCCTCTCCATTCTCTAAGCCATTCCTGCCCTATAAAACCTGAAACACTTAACACATGGATCATGGCATCGAATGGTATAAAGGAGAATTAAAATACACAAATTAAAGGTCTCTAGAAAGTAAGTTTTCAACTATAGAACAAAATTAGGAAGGAATTGTAAAATCATGCAAATCATATGAATAAGTGGGTAAAGACTTGATGAAACCACTCAATTAAACACAAGATAAATCATAAAATAGTGGTTTATCAAGTTTCGCCGCATTCCAAGTAGCGTAGGATTGGGTCTATCCATGAGGGGGGGCTCGGCGTCTGGGTTGCGCACAAGATGATTGCGGGTTCAGTCACCAGCCCCTAGATTAGAGACCTGTTTCCTATTCTGGGTTTGGTACTTGCGAACTTGGAGAGGAGGTCTGCTCGGGCATTTCTTTCTCTGGGGACATGTTAAACCACGACTTCCTCAAAGCTTTGGCATAGCTCTTTTACCTTCTTCAGGTGTTTTTGTAATAGTGTGTCCCTGGCCTGGCAGCTGCTGTTTATTGGCTACCACGACCTGGCTAACCTCCTCATCGTTGATGTATTCTTTAGCCACACTTTGAATTTCTTGCATGGTCTAGACAGGCTTGGTGGTGAGGTGCTTTCTGAAGTCCTCATTTAGCAAGCCGTTCGTCAGGTAGAGACTAGCTACCAAGTCGGTGAGGCCATCAATTTCCAAGCATTAATCGTTGAATCTGTCCAGGAACTTTCTAGTTGGCTCTCCGGGTTTTTGGGTAACCCCCAGCAAGTTGATCGGGTGTTTTTCCTTGGCTATGTGTGTGGTGAATCGAGCTAGGAAGCTTCAGGAGATGTCCGCGCAGGTCGTGATGGATCCATGTGGGAGTGCGTTAAACCATCAAATTGTTGAGCCAGCTAGCGTCACAGGGAATGCTCGGCACCTAACCGCGTCGCCTACTCCCTCCAAATTCATTCTTGCTTCAAATGCCGTGAGGTGTTCCTGGGGGTCCTTAGTCCCGTCGTACCTCATGTCCGTCAGCTTGTCGAAATTTCTCAGAAGACGGACCTTGTGGATCAAGGGGTGGAAAGGGATGGCTCCCATGATGATGGGTTCCAGCCGTTTCCTGGCTTTTTTCTTTTGGGACTCCCCACAGCTTTCGGATCTACCTCGAGTAGATCGGGAGGTCGCTTGTGTGTGTGTTTCGTCTTCGTGTTTTGTTGAACTCCTTTCTCGGTTCTCGTATCTCCGGGAGGGGAAGTGGGTGCAGGATTAGCTGACGTCTCCGTGAGATTGACTCCTCATTGCTAGCTCCCTTTTAAGGTTTTCCACTCTGTATCTAAGCTCCTGCATAATCTTAGCGCTGTCGGCTCCCGTCCCTCCGAAGGGACGTCTTTCAGGGGTCTTGGTGTAGATTGGCTGGTTTGGGGTTGTTCGCCGGTGTGGGCTGTCGAACTCTCCCCACTCAGGCGAACCCCTCCTCCTTCGCAAAGTTCCTCCAACATGTGGAGTCACTCCATGTCTGCTTCAGGGTCCCCATAGACGGCGCCAATGTTCGTCACCTAAGGTACCTTGGGTACTCGACGGGTCAGATGGTGTGGAGAGAATAAGCGGGTGAGGCCTTGAACGGACTTGGAGCGAGAGTAGAGATGTAAGCTGGAAGTTGGTGACATCGGAGACGGCGTGGACGGGGGGTGGCCACCTACAAGGACACTCCGACGATCAAGTCAGCGTCCGTACGAGGTGATAGCCGAATTGGGTAAGATATCACATACCTTGGTCTTCCCTTATATACTGTGTTGGGTGGGCCCATAGGTGACCTACCCCACTGGCCAAAAAATTTTCATGAGCTGTGCTAGTCCACGTGGAGAAGAGCAGGACGTTCCAGTTTCTGGGTCGGGGGTCTCGGGTACCGCCTCGAGGGTACCGACCCGACCGGTTGCTAGGCGTAGTGACTTGAGCCGCTTTGTGGCAAGTCGCGCGTGCTTCGGGTTGGGTGTGGGGGACCGACCCGTTGGGTTGCCTCTGTTGTGGAGGCTGGTTCGGGGTTTGGGTCGGAGGCAGTGGTCCGACCCGTCGGGTAAGCGGGCTGGACTGTTGCAGTCCGTAACAAATAGAAAGTACAATATTTGATTATAAAAAATCTTAAAGCTAAGAGTAAAAATAAAAAAAATTTCGAGTTTTTTATTTTTAAATCTATACCG
>NC_029785.2:59566743-59577234 GCF_000816755.2 Arachis ipaensis
ACAAATCTATCTAAATAGAAATAAAATTATACTCAAAAAAATTAATTTTAGTTGACAAAATTATCTAAATACTAAAAATTATTTTAAACTTTTAAATTACCCACTTTTTCTATCCTAACTTCATCTCCAATTTTTAAATTCATCTTTTTTTTTTCACTATACACAAGTTCAGCATTCAGATTTGAGAGCTAAATTACAAAAATATATGAAACAACATAACATAAGTCTTTTTAAATTTGATCCAGCTTTATTGGTGTCACTTTTTTTCTCCTTTTTCATCCCATTTAGTAAAATTGTTAGAGAAAATTTTACTTTCCTCTTTTGTGAGATGCTAAAATGACACTTTTATCCTCCTCTATTTTATAAATGAACATTCCCCTCCCTTCTAATTTTAAAAACCTCCTCTTTAATCCATTTTAAATTTTTTGTGTTAACTAATGTTAATTTTATCCATTTTTTAAGAAAAATAAATTATTTTTTGAAAAAATATCTATTAACAAAAATTTTATTTTTTATTATTAAATTTTGCTTACCAAAATACCCTTTAATAAATTATTCTTTTATTGATTAAATTGTATTTTTAATAAAAAATAAAATTTTTGCTAATTTTTTTAAAAATTAATTTTTTCTTAAAAAATGGATAAAATTAACATTAGTTAACACAAAGTTTAAAATAGATTAAAGAGGAGGTTTTTTAAAAGTTAGAAGTGAGAGGAATGTACATTTATAAAATAGAAGAGATGAGTGTCATTTTAGCATTTCGCAGAGTGAAATTTTCTCAAATTGTTATCGATGATGTTGGTTCATTGAATGAGCATTGAAAATTTTGAGATAGCTTACTCATCTTAATTTGCACTTGAATATTATTTTTATATCAGGAGAGTTGAAAAACTCTAATGTCATTGAAGATGCTATTGTAACACCTCGAAGGTCACTACTTTTTAGTGACAGCAGCAATGCAATTTTTTTGGTATCCTCGATTTCTTTGCTATTGGTGTCATCAAATACTCAAACTCTTCTTCTCTTCTTTTTGATATCTCTCTTTTACTTTTGTATTTATTAGTTATAAAATATGAACAAAAAATTCTACAATTATCCATCTTTTATCAGTGTCAGTATTAGTTTGTATCTGCTTCAAAAATTCTATTGCAATTCAACCATTTTTTGGTTAAAATTTTTATCTTTACCTTCAATTTTAATAAAACCAGAAAAAAAGTAAATGAGTGTTGATAAGAAACAGAAGGAGAAAAACAAAAAAGAAACAAAGAAAAAAAATTAGAGAAAACAAAGTTAAGGTAGTTAAGGAATAAGAACTAGAAAAAAGATAAATTTTTTTCATGAAAAAAAAAAGAGATGAATACAGAAGGCATTTGAAAAAAAAATTTTTGAATGAAAGTAGAATAAGTTAGAAAGAATAAATTTTTTGACTATCTGAAAAGAGAGAGAAAGGTTAGAAAAAGAGTAGCTTAACAATTTAAAATAATTTTTTAGTATTTAAATAATTTTGTTAACTAAAATCGATTATCTATGAGTATAATTTCAATTGTTTTTATAAATTTATCAGTATTTTAAACATTTATAATTATAAGAGATAATTTACTCTTTTTATTATTAAAATATTTGCTAGGAGTACAATTTTTCATGAATTATCTTATTAAAGTGTAATGTTTGTTACTCGTTGAGCTCATCATCTATAATAATATAATATTTTATTTTGTTAGGAGATAAAAAAGTTTTCTCTTACTACTTAAAAAATAATTAAAAAATTAAAAATCATATGTGTGAGAGAGATCAATTTACTCTATTTATTCACAAGGTAATGTATTGGTTTCAATTAAGTCCTTTATTTTTTAAAATGGCTAAATATATATATTTTTTTTTAGAAACATGAATCTTTGTTAATCCAAACGTTATTAGTTATTTTAGTATTGTTGATGTGCAGTTAAGTATCAATTTGATAATTTACTACAAATTGACGTGGACAAATAATAAAATTAACTCAAATAAGTAATTGCTAAATTGGTATCTAGCTGCATACATCAATAACATTAAAATGACTAATAATATTTGAATTAATAAAAACTCGCATTTTTAAAAATAAAAAATATATTTAATCATTTTAAAAAATAAAAAACTTGACTGAAATTAAAGAAATTAAAAATTTCAGAGACTATATTGAGAATAATTTGTGAAATTGATGAAGAAATAGTATCTTATATATTATTATTGTTGGATTAAAATTTATTTCTAATTACTATATTATCCCTATTTTCATTTGAAATTACAAAATTACCCTTAAACCTAATATCACCTAAACCCTAATTTCCAAATTGGAAAAACCCTAACCCAGCTACCCTTTCCCCCAAAACCCAGTAGCAGCAGCACACACACGATTTTCCTTTTTCCATGAAAGAAAGAAACAGAAGCAGAAAGGGAGAGGGAGACGGAGTTGCGACAGAGGAGAGGAGGAGGGAAGCTCATCACGTCGCCGTCGCCCTCACCGCGTCGCGCCGCCGCTGCAATCCATGCCATCTTCGTCATCGCCAGGGGGAAGCCAGCGCCGCCAGTGTCACCGTCGCCGAGCCTCCTCCACACCCAGCCCTTGTCATGCCGCGTTGCACGCAGGAGGGTCACTAGGGGAGAGCGGCGCCGAAGAGAAAGAGAGGCCAAACGTGGGGCCTCCGTTGTTATCCTCGCTGCTGACTAGCTCGCCGCCGTCCAATGCGAAGCCAGCTACTGTTGTCGCATCTCCCAGTCATCCCTGCCACCGCGGTGCCGCCAGAAAGGAGGTCGTTGGGTCGCACAGAGTGCGAGAGAGAGAAAGTATGGGAGCAGAGGAGAGAGAGGGGTTTCTGCTGCTTCTGCCGCTCGAAACCCTGTTGCTGTCGCAGGAAAATTCCCTCGGTAAGGGTTTTAAGTTGGTTCTCCTTTCCATTGAGTTTTCGGGAACCTCATTGTCGCTGCATGTTGTTCAGGTCACCGCTGCCGCTTGAGGTGGCTGTTGGGCTGCCACCGAACCGGTTCAGAGACCGTCGCTGTTTCAGTTCAGCCGTTCTTTCTTCGTTTCAGTAAGTATTTTTTATTTGAAAGCCCTTTAGTTACTGTTCTGTTATCTCACGATGAGGTTTGTGACGCATATTGCTATAAGATTGAGTCTCAGTTATTATATGTTGCGATTAGAGTCGTTGTAGTTGCTGAGAAAGCGGTTTGGAGCTGGGGTTGCAGCTGCCGCCGTTGCGGGCCGAGGGAGAATGAGTTATGGTGTGTTTTTGAGTTTTCAAGTTTCGACGATCGAGGTAGGGGCCTTTTCAGAACAGCACTTTTTATAAATTGGAATTATTATATACGGATATTGATGTGAGAAAATGTATCTTTGAGTGATTGTATAAGTCTTATGTAATTGTTGGTTGTCTTGAATGAATATGAATGTTTGTTTGGCTGGGTTATTGTTCGGTTTTGTGAAATGATCAGTTCTTGAAATGTTTCTTTAAAGTTAATTTGTAAAAGCTTTGAAATCGAGTTCATCCTTTTGGAAATTGATTTGAGTTTGAATTCAGCATTCTTGAAATCTGAAAATGATGCACATTGGAAGCAGCTTGATTTTTAATTGATTTGGTTTTGAACCCCTTGAAGAGGGTTATGGAATGGTTTGGTTGGGACCCGGAAAGGGTGGCAAAGTCCAAGTTTTAGGGGAGGCGCTACCGAAATTCCTAGAAAATCCAAGTCCTTATTTGGAAATGTTATTTGGAAAATTATGAATTTAAGGCCTTTACCATTTTACTTGGGAAATTGTGAATTCAAGACTTTTATTATCTTCACTTGAATCATTTATGAAAGCGATAAAATTATGCTTTGAAAAGAATCTTTGAAAAGAAGTTATGCCTTAGCTTTGTTTCCTAAGAAAAGCATTATATTTTTTGGCGCAAGTCATTTGGAAGAGAATTATGTTTTAAAGCTGTTTAAATAGTGGAAAGAGTTTATGTTTTCCTAGATTTGACTTAAACACGGTTTATGTTATTTGAATTTGACTTAAAGGTTTCAGTTATAGAAATTTAAGTGACTTTGAAAGAACTTGGATTTCGATTTACAAATTTCAACTTTTGACATTTTAGGGAAGGTTTAAAGTATTCCTTGAATTTTGGTTTAGCAAAACTAAAATGATTTCCGAGCCGCTGGAAACGTTTCAGGTTTTAACATGGTGTTGGACTTGGTTTTGGTTTAAGTAAAAGAGATGGTTTTGGAAATGCATTCGGAGTAGTTGATTACACGATTTGGTTTGGCTTAGATTCTATTTTTTCGATACTCAAACCGAGAAGCTAAGGTTTTAAAGACTTCAAACGAATTTCAGGAAGTGAGTTGTGTTATTCTCCCCTAAAGTCTTGAGACTCTACTAAGGATCTTTTGTTACCAAATCTTGTTTTAGAATGAATGATTTTGAATCTCGCAAAAATGGCTTTTGGTTTGGTGTGGTTTCTGAAATATTTGGAAAGATGTTGTGGAGAGTTGCCTTATTTTTAAAAGAGAAATTATGTTTGAGGAGAAGTGGTTAGCCACCACGTGCTCAGTAACCATGTTTTAAAAAGGGAAATTTACATTTGAGGAAAAGTAGCTTATGAGCCTGAAATGGTTTGAGGAATGGAGATTTTAAAGCCAAGGCTAGAAAGAATTAATTATTGATTTCAAAGTAAAGTGAATTGAGAAAAGCGATTTATGGCTTGAATGATGATTTTATGAGTTTGATGATGTTGGATGGTGGAAGTGCTATTGTGTTATGAGCCGGAATGGCTGTATATGTTAATGAATTATGGCTGATTGTGGAATATGTTATGAGCCGGAATGGCTGTATATGATAATGAATCATAGCTGACTATGGATCATGGATTTAAGTCGGATGGTTGAGATGAATGTTGATTTATGGATGAGAATAAATGAATATATGTTGAGTTATTGATATTGTGATTGTTGCACTCTACCTATCTGAGATACAAGTTTCCCTGGGTGAAAGCAGTGGCTAGCCACCACATGCTCCAAGTGGAGACTTAATACTCTGCTGACCCTATGTCGTAAGTGTGGCCGGACACTGTGAAAGTTCTGGATGAGCTCACCCCCGTGAATATACACCAGTGAGGGTGTTGGATGTGAATTATGATTATGATTGTGAATAACTCGAGTTGAGGATGCACGACAGAGAGACAGTCCAATGGTTAGCTACCAGGACTTGTCGGGTTGGCTTTATAACCGACAGATGATATCATCAGCCACTAGGACAGGCATTCATCATATACATCTATGTGACATTGTTTGAGTGTGCATATTGAACTTGGTTTGCCATTGTGATTAATTGTGGTTAACTACTAATTCTTCTACTTGAAGTAATTGTTTGTTTGTGCTTGAACTTTCCTACTTGTGTTTGCGACTGGGATTCTGTTGGACCGTGGTGATTGGTTGTTATTTGGACTATTTGGGCCTAGGGCCGTGGTTGATTATGAGGTGGGCCGAAGGCCGTGTTTGGTTGATGTTTTTGGTTTAGAAAAGTATGAAAAACTAATCTGGTTCAGTATAGATAAACCTTTTGAAAGGCTTTTGAATTTTTAAGAAACGAACAGTTTCCTCTTTCAGAAAAGATTTCAGATTTTTCTTTATAGTAAACCTTTGCTTTTGAAAAGATGCATAAGGCGGTTATTAATCACTGAAAATGATTTTATCTCGCGTATCTTATTATAGTAATTCTACAACCTTATAGTGAGAACCTTTTTGAGGATGATGTTCTCACTCCCCTACATGTCTTTTCTTTTTCAGGTTATGGACGACGAAGTTCGGAAGAGTTTATTTCTTTTTTGTTAGATGAAATTTTTGTATTATTTTAGTAATTATGTTTCCCTCGCCTTTAACTTTGCAAGTTTTGTAAGAGGGATAGGATTTTGATATGAGATGCTTGTAAATTATTATTATTATTATTATTATTATTATTATTATTATTATTATTATTATATATATATATATATATATATATATATATATATATATATATGTATGTATTTCCTGTGAGTATTGTAATTTATATTGTAAGTATGAATGTATGTTTTCGAAAGATTCGGTCTAAGTTTTAAACAGGATCTTATTTTAGTATTAAATATTATAAGAGTCGTCGTAATACCCGAGCTATCAGAGTGGCGCAGTGATGAGCAGATAATTTATACGCTTTTTGGCATTATTTTTAGGTAGTTTTTAGTATAATTTAGTTAGTTTTTACTATATTTTTATTAGTTTTTATGCAAAATTCACATTTCTGGACTTTACTATGAGTTTGTGTGTTTTTCTATGATTTCAGGTATTTTCTGACTGAAATTGAGGAACTTGAGCAAAAATCTGATTCAAAGGCTGAAAAAGGACTGCAGATGCTGTTGGATTCTGACCTCCCTGCACTCGAAATGGATTTTCTGGAGCTACAAAAACCCAATTGACGCGATCTCAATTGCGTTGGAAAGTAGACATCCAGGGCTTTCTAGAAATATATAATAGTTTAAACTTTTCACGAGTTTTTATGACGCAAACTGGCATTCAAATTCCAACTTCATGCCCTATTCTGAAGTTAAACGCCAGAAACAGGTTACAAACCAGAGTTAAACACCACAAACAGGCTGCAACCTGGCGTTTAACTCCAAGAGAAGTCTCTACACGTATACAGCTCAATGCTCAACCCAATCACACACAAAGTGGGCCCCGGAAATGGATTTCTGCATCATTTACTTATCTCTGTAAACCCTAGTAACTAGTTTAGTATAAATAGGACTTTTCACTATTGTATTCGAGGTCTTGGTTATTCTGGTTCCCCCTCTGGGACCGAAACCAATGAACAACATTATCACTTATGTATTTTCAACGGTTGGGTTTCTACACCCCATAGATTAAGGTGTGGAGCTCTGCTGTTCCTCATGAATTAATGTAAAGTACTATTATTTTTCTATTCAATTCAAGCTTATTCTTATTCTAAGATATTCATTCACACCCAAGAACATGATGAATGTGATGATTATGTGACACTCATCACCATTCTCACCTATGAACGCGTGCCTGACAACCACTTCCGTTCTACATGAAAACAAGCTTGAATGCATATCTCTTAGCCTCCTGGTTCACGATCAGAGTCTTCGTGGTATAAGCTAGAATTATTGGTGGTCATTCCTGAGATCCGGAAAGTCTAAACCTTGTCTGTGGTATTCCGAGTAGGATCTGGGAAGGGATGACTGTGACGAGCTTCAAACTCGCGAGTGTTGGGCGTAGTGACAGACGCAAAAGGATCAATGGATCCTATTCCAACATGAGTGAGAACCGACAGATGATTAGCCGTGCGGTGACAGTGCATTTGGACCATTTTCACTCAGAGGACGGACGGTAAAATAAAAGTAAACATAACTTATCAATGCACATGGGTTTTTAATTTTTCTGTTTTCACATGAGTAGGTACCAAAACCCCAAAGATCACAACTTGAGCTTCCAACCACAAGCAAACTTCCAATATGACTCCAACAAGTACCAACAAGCTCCAAAAGCTTTCAAACTCACAACAAACAAGCTATATACACACCAAACATCACTAATCAAGCTAGGGCTCAACAAAAACATAATGTCACAAGGGTTTTCAAGAGCTCTTACCTTGTTCAACAATTTTGGAAGCCAAAACCACCAACAATCAAGTGCTAGAGTGTATCTAAAACACCCAAGACACAAGATTTCCTTCAAAACCAAATCCTAAAACTCGAAATGAACAAGGGCACGAAAACTGGGCAAGAAAACTCAAGGAACTTACCACAAAGCTTAGGTAAAAAACGACGAGCTCAGCAAGAGTTTTGCGTAGCCGCTAACGGCACACGAATCAGAGCACCGTAGCTCGAGATATCGCGGATTGAATGGAGAAGTGAATAGTGCACTTCTCTCTTCTCCTTTCCCTCTTCTTCTTTTCTGCAATGTGTGTGTGTTTATGGGGTGAAGGGTTCATATATGTTGGACTTGGGCCCAACTTGGGCCCGGTCCAACCCGTTGGCGTTTTTAGCCCGTTTCGGCCCAACTTTGGGCCAAACCTTTAACACTAACGTCCGGTTTTTTATTCCTAATATTTTTCTATAGTTTTCGACTGTTTTCTCTTTTTTCTCGTACAGTACCGGGTAGACTTGAACCGGTTCAACCGGTTTAACTGTCGGTTTGTAATTTTTTACGGTTTTTCACAGAAAACACATTTTCTGACTCAGAAAGACTTACTGAGTCCAAAAATCATATTTAAATCCCTAAATTCTCATTCTAACTTTCTAGAATCTAATTTGGACATTTAAATAATTTTATTCATAAAAAATCCAGTTCTTATAGCTACTGGCTCTGAATTGAGGTATGCTGATACTTCTTCCATAGAACTTAGCAGTGGGAGTTGTATAAGATCCCAGAGTTCTCTTGAACTCTTCATTCCCACTTGGGTTCATGATTAGATGAAGAAAGAAGAAGATAGAAGGAGTAAAAGAAGACATAGAAGTAAAAGAAGTGAATAAGAATTAAAATATTTTTATTTTTTATTAATTAGTTAATTAATTTTTTCAAAAATTAAGTTAAATTAATTTAAAAAGATTTGAATTTTAATTGTTAAATTTTCGAAAATAGAGAAGGGAAGAGAAGAAGAGATTTTCCAAAATTGAGAGAGAAGAGAGTTAGTTAGGTGGTTTTGAAAAAGAAGAGATAGAAGAAGATATTATTTTCAAAAATTAAGGAGGGAAGAGTTAGCTAGGAGGTTTTGAAAAAGATGAGAGAGAAGAAGAGAGATATTTTCAAAAATTAAGGAAGAGAAGAGTTAGTTAGGAGGTTTTGAAAAAGATAAGAGAGAAGATAAGATATTAATTAAGAAAGGATAAAAAATAAAAATAAAAATAAAAATAAAAGATAAGATATGAAACAAAAAGATAAGATTAGAAAATTGATTTTGAAAAATAATAAATTTTTAAAAATTTGAAATTTGAAAAAGATAAGATGAGATTTTTTAATTTTGAAAAAGATAAGATTTTTTTTAAAAAGATATTATTTTTACTTTTGAAAATTTTGATTTTTGAAAACTTGACAACTAAGATAAGATAAGATAAAATTTTAAAATCAAAATCTGAATTTTTATTTGTTATTTTCGAAAATTATGTTAAAAGTTGGTTAGAAAAGATATTGAAGAGAGAGAAAAATAAGTAAAAGACACCAAACTTAAAATTTTTAGATCTAGTGTACCCAATTTTCGAAAGTTTGGAGAGAAAACACAATGGGACACCAAACTTAAAAATTTTAAGATCAAGACACAAATAAAACATAAGAACACTTTGAATGTTAACAAGAACACAAAGAAGAAGACTCAAAGTACTCAAGAACATGAAAAGAACACAAAACTTAAAATTTTTAGAAAACCAAGACAAAATTTTCAAAAATTGCAAGAAAAATAAAAAGAAAACACCAAACTTAAAAATTGAAACAAGATTTAAACAAAGAAAAATTATTTTTGAAAAATTTTTAGAAGGAAAGACTCACAGGAACAACTATTCACAAGAAAATAGACACATTCAAAGAACACAAGTCAGAGGATGCCAAAAATAAACTATATGAAAAAGGTTTTTGAAAAAGCTTTAAAAATTTTTGAAATTGAAAAGCATGAACAGGAAGGACTCAATACCAAGAACAAAAATTAAACAAAGAAAAGAAAAATATTTTTGAAAAAGTTTTTAGAATTTTTTGAAAATCAAGAAGAAGAAAATTAAAATCATGGACTTAACAATCCCCGACAACGGCGCCAAAAACTTGGTGCGCATGTATGCAAAACCCACACTATTTTGTATAGCAGCAGTACCAACAAGTGCACTGGGTCGTCCAAGTAATACTTGAGCGAGTCAGGGTCGATCCCACGAGGATTGTGGCTTGAAGCAAGCAATGGTTGTCTTACAGGTCTTACTCAGGCGGAATCAGAAGTTTGTTGATTGTATGTTGATTGATTATATGTGATAAATGCTTGGAAGGGATGAAACCAATTGGATTAGCTATTAGGAATTATATGCTTGGAATTGAGTTGAGAGTTGGAGTTGCTTTGTCTTTCTGAACTAACTCTGGTACTACTGTCTTCTTTGCTTGTGAATGATCTTCTTCTATGGCAGGCTGTAAGTGATCAAAGCCATTGCCCGTGGTTATTGATCTCCTCTACTACAGAATGAACGCCATGGCCCTTGGTCATTCAATCCAATGGAGGGTGAAGCTCTAGCAAGTTATCCTCTTGGCGATCCTACTCAAAACGCCACAGACAAGGTCGAATCTTCCGGATCAGAGAACGCTGCTTCTTGGATTCTAGCCTATACCACAGAGACCCTAATCTCCCCAGAGATCGGCTGAACTGGTGTCTTGAGAAGTTTCCATCGAAGTCGTGGATTAACCGTCAGAGAGATGTATAAACATAGCTGTTGGCTCGTGCTTTTCTTCCAGGTA
>NC_029785.2:59579738-59590589 GCF_000816755.2 Arachis ipaensis
TGAAACAAAAAGATAAGATTAGAAAATTGATTTTGAAAAATAATAAATTTTTAAAAATTTGAAATTTGAAAAAGATAAGATGAGATTTTTTAATTTTGAAAAAGATAAGATTTTTTTTAAAAAGATATTATTTTTACTTTTGAAAATTTTGATTTTTGAAAACTTGACAACTAAGATAAGATAAGATAAAATTTTAAAATCAAAATCTGAATTTTTATTTGTTATTTTCGAAAATTATGTTAAAAGTTGGTTAGAAAAGATATTGAAGAGAGAGAAAAATAAGTAAAAGACACCAAACTTAAAATTTTTAGATCTAGTGTACCCAATTTTCGAAAGTTTGGAGAGAAAACACAATGGGACACCAAACTTAAAAATTTTAAGATCAAGACACAAATAAAACATAAGAACACTTTGAATGTTAACAAGAACACAAAGAAGAAGACTCAAAGTACTCAAGAACATGAAAAGAACACAAAACTTAAAATTTTTAGAAAACCAAGACAAAATTTTCAAAAATTGCAAGAAAAATAAAAAGAAAACACCAAACTTAAAAATTGAAACAAGATTTAAACAAAGAAAAATTATTTTTGAAAAATTTTTAGAAGGAAAGACTCACAGGAACAACTATTCACAAGAAAATAGACACATTCAAAGAACACAAGTCAGAGGATGCCAAAAATAAACTATATGAAAAAGGTTTTTGAAAAAGCTTTAAAAATTTTTGAAATTGAAAAGCATGAACAGGAAGGACTCAATACCAAGAACAAAAATTAAACAAAGAAAAGAAAAATATTTTTGAAAAAGTTTTTAGAATTTTTTGAAAATCAAGAAGAAGAAAATTAAAATCATGGACTTAACAATCCCCGACAACGGCGCCAAAAACTTGGTGCGCATGTATGCAAAACCCACACTATTTTGTATAGCAGCAGTACCAACAAGTGCACTGGGTCGTCCAAGTAATACTTGAGCGAGTCAGGGTCGATCCCACGAGGATTGTGGCTTGAAGCAAGCAATGGTTGTCTTACAGGTCTTACTCAGGCGGAATCAGAAGTTTGTTGATTGTATGTTGATTGATTATATGTGATAAATGCTTGGAAGGGATGAAACCAATTGGATTAGCTATTAGGAATTATATGCTTGGAATTGAGTTGAGAGTTGGAGTTGCTTTGTCTTTCTGAACTAACTCTGGTACTACTGTCTTCTTTGCTTGTGAATGATCTTCTTCTATGGCAGGCTGTAAGTGATCAAAGCCATTGCCCGTGGTTATTGATCTCCTCTACTACAGAATGAACGCCATGGCCCTTGGTCATTCAATCCAATGGAGGGTGAAGCTCTAGCAAGTTATCCTCTTGGCGATCCTACTCAAAACGCCACAGACAAGGTCGAATCTTCCGGATCAGAGAACGCTGCTTCTTGGATTCTAGCCTATACCACAGAGACCCTAATCTCCCCAGAGATCGGCTGAACTGGTGTCTTGAGAAGTTTCCATCGAAGTCGTGGATTAACCGTCAGAGAGATGTATAAACATAGCTGTTGGCTCGTGCTTTTCTTCCAGGTACTCACACGAACCCAAGTAGACACGGGTGTTTGTAAGGCACGTTCGTCTTAGTGTGATGAACAGAGCTAATTTTTCAGATCATTCTATTCATCACAATGAAGATCGGATATACATCTTAGAGATAGATCAAACACAGATCGAAGAAGAAGAAATAGTACTTTTATTAATTCATAGGACTCAGCAGGGCTCCTCCCCTCAACCTAGGAGGTTTAGAAACTCATATTAAGGTAAAACACAATGATAAACGTGTATAATGAGAAAAACTGATGTAAGTTCCCTGAATGACATGAATAAAATCCCTTAAATACTAAGCTAATGACTAGTAAGGGTACAATAGTCTTTTTAGTGCTAAAATCCACTTCTAGGGCCCACTTGGTAAGTGTTTGGGCTGAGCTTGATGAGATCCACGTGCTATGAGGTCTTCTAGATATGGAACACCAGCTAGGGGGTCCTCTCTGGGCCTTTGGACGCTGGGCTCTGCTCTGTGGGCGCTAGACGCCTAGAAGGGGGCAGGAAGATGGTGTTGGACGCCAGTTTTGGACCTTCTAATCCGAAGCAAAGTATGAACTATTATATATTGCTGGAAAGCTCTGGAAGTCAGCTTTCCAGAGTTATTAAGAGCGCTCCATTTGAACTTCTGTAGCTCCAGAAAAGCTCTTCCGAGTGCAAGGAGGTCAGATTCGGACAGCATCTGTAGTGATTTCTCTGTCTCTGAATTAGACTTTTGCTCCAGCTCCTCAATTTCAGCCAGAAAAAACCTGAAATTGTACAAAAATATAAAAACTCATAGTAGAATCCAGGCAGGTCAGATCTGGACAACATCTGCAGTGCTTCCTCTGTCTCTAAATCAGACTTCTGCTCCAGCTCCTCAATTTCAGCCAGAAAATATCTGAAATTACCCAAAAATACAAAAACTCATAGTAGAATCCAAAAATATGAAGTTAGCACTAAAACCTATAAAAACTTAATAAAAACTACTAAAAACTATATGAAAATGATGTCAAAAAGCGTATAAAATATCCGCTCATCAGTAGTTTGTTACTTTCTAGTTTATTTTCTTGTTTTATTCCTGTTATAAGATATCCTCTATATCCTCACCATGCTTAAAAATAAAAATTATTTGAAAAAAGAAATTGTGAGATGCATAAGTTTTAAGTATATCATGAGTTATTTCAATTAATCTGATGTGGTGGCCTTGCATTTTTCTTCTGAATGTATGAACTAACAGTGCATGATTGATGTTGAAGTTGAGAATGTTGGCTCTTGAAAAATAAAGAATTTAGAGAAGTATTATTGACTCTCTGAAAAAAATTGATTCTTGAAGAAAGAAAAAGCAGCAAAAAAAATATAAAAAGAAAAATAAAAAAAAAAGAAAAAGAAAAGCTCAAAAGAAAAATCAAAAGAGCAAGGATCCAAGGCTTTGAGCATCAATGGTTAGGAGGGTTAAAAATTAACCTAAAAAGCTCAAATAAGTTGCTATCCCTAACTAAATGCTTGTGGTGTGAAGGTGTCAAGTAAAAAGCTTGAGACTGAGCAATTAAAGTCGTGATCTAAAAGCAAAAGAGTACGCTTAAGAACTCTGGGCACCACTGACTAGAAATTTAAGCAAAGCTAAATTCCAATCCAAGGGGTTCCCCCAGTTAAGTGCCTGTGGCGTTTATGTATCGGTGGTAATACGGGAAAACAAAACGCTTAGAGTCACGTCTAGGTTAAAGAGGTGCAAAGCACCAAAAGAAGCTGTGTTCAAGAATTAATAAGAGCTAAACTAAGAGAATCAATAATATCATTCAGATTCTAGTTCCAAGAGATGTGAATATTTTTGAACTTCAAGGAAAAGTGAGATGCCAAAACTGTTTAGAAGTAAAGAGCTATTAGCCGCATTCAATTATTTAGAACTGAGCTTTATGGAAAACTCTGAAACTTATTCTATCTTTCTCTTCATTTACTCCTACTTGTTTTTGGTTGCTTGAGGACAAGCAACAGTTTAAGTTTGGTGTTCTGATGAGCGGATATTTTATACGCTTTTTGATGTTATTTTCTTAGTGTTTTTAGTATATTTTGTTAAGTTTTATTATGTTTTAGTAGGTTTTAATGAAAAATTCACTTTTTGGATACTACTTAGAGCTTTTGTGTTTTTCCTATGACTTTAGGTGAATTTGGCAAATTTTGGCAATGTCTGATTCTGAGGCAAGGAAAGCATAGTAGATGCTGTCAGATTCTGACCTCCGTGCATTCAAACGAGCATTTCTGGAGCTACAGAGGTCCAAATGACGCTCTTTCAACGTTTTTGGAAAGCTAACTTCTAGGGCTTTCCAGAAATTTATAATGATCTATACTTTTCTTCGGATTGAACAGCCCAAAGCAGGCGTTGAATGCCCAAACTATCCCCTAGTGGGCATTCAACGCACCAAAAGGACTAAGGCCAGCGTTGAACGCCCAAACCTAGCGTTCAATGCCACCAAGGGAGGAAGGAAGTAGCATTTCTACCCCCCTAGTAGGCGTTCATCGCCCACTCCTTCATGTTAGAAGCCAAGCTCAGCCCAAACACTCACAAAGTGGGCCCAGAAGTGGATTTTCGCAACTTTAGCCTAGTTTATTTCATTTTTGTAATTTCTAATTATAATTAATGTCTCTTTGGGTTTAGTATTAGTATATATATAAGGAAAGATCACCATTGTTTAGAGAGCGGTCCACCACATTCGAACTTTACAAGTTATTTTCTGTATAGTATGAGCAACTAAACCTCTTAAGTTAAGGTTAGGAGCTCTGCTGATTCCTATGGATAAATGCAATTACTTTTCTACTTCAGTCTATGTTTGATTCTATTCTATGATGCATTGTCATTTTTCATCTTTATGAATTTGGGGTATGACTCCCTATTCTACATGAGTTCTTTACGAGTCCTGACCCGGATAGTATTGAGCTATAGCTTGAGAGTGCATCACGGATTCCAACAAGTTACTTGGGCTAATTGAGATTTGTGACATGAAATCCTATTAGTCAGGGGTAATTGAGGTTTCTGTAGCTCTAAGGGCTAGAATCATAGAGCGTCATTCTCTGATCTAGAAGATCCGACTTTGTCTGTGGCATTTTGAGTAGGATCATCAAGAGATTGAATTGCGTGCGCTTCACCCTCTCCCAGATTGATCTAGCCTATTCGAGTGTTTTGTTTGGACTTGAGGAGATTAATGACCACGACCAATGCTTAATCACTTACAACCTTGCCATTGAAGGAATCATTCATCATTAGAGTAGTTAGTAGGACGTGTTAATCCAGAAGAAGAAGCATCTCCAAAGCCTTAATTGATCTCTCATTACTGTTTCTACGTTTTATTATTATTGTTGGTTTATGCGCCTACAACAAACAACAACTATCTTTTCATTCGCCTGACTAAGATCTGTAGGATAACCATAACTTGCTCAATCCGGCAATCCTCGTGGGATTCGACCCTCACTCACCTGAGGTATTACTTGGACGACCCAGTGCACTTGCTTGTTCAATTGTGCGAGTCACAAATCTGCGCACCAAAACTCTATCTAGAGTTCTTCTTAAATAACTTGATCGTCTTTCCAGTTTTACTCCTTACGCACATGAATTTTGATTCTTCCTGGATGAGCTTGAGCTTGTCTTGGTATAAACACGTAATCCTTGAATCTTGGGAACTTGTTGTGAGTAAGATTGCTCTTATTCGCAAACTGTGTTCTTCAAAATCAGCTGAGACTTCTTTGACTCTTTATGCACTGTTTCTACCAAGGGTCCCTGATTTGAACTCTTTTCTTGAGACGCGCCTTATTTCTTCTTCTTGTGTATTCCATTATTTTGGTACAACTCTGTTTCGAATGAATGTCGTTCGTATTGTTCATTCGTCTTTCGAGCTTAATGTCTTTTTGAAAATCAACTCGAGCCTATATTAGTATCGTGTATGAATCCTAGCTGTAACCATCGAGAGGTTGATCTCTTAGGGCAAGACTTTTGGATGCAGAAAGTGAAACATGTAAGTGTGAGCCATTCAGAGGAGTTTTGGAGCTTTAAATTCTTGCTGACCGTAATGCCTATGAGTAAGTTAACACGCTAGAATGCCCCGTCTGTATGGATGCCTGAATGCGAAGAGAGCTATCGAATCTCGAGGGAAAGATTAACCTCTGTGCCAGTAGTCATGATACTCGAACTTAATTAACTACTCGGAATTATTGCGATGCATTATCAAAAGGGTTTAGGATGTGCGTGAATACAACATCGTTAAGTGGTGATGGACGCCTGAGCAGAACATCTCTAAGTATTGCTTGGATGACCAAAGAGAAAGAACTGTTGAGTAAGTTAAGGTCTTAAATTGGGTGTTGAGAAAGTGGATGGAGGTGTCAAATTGAACTAGTACAACTGAGGGAAGATCTAATGCTTCAAGTAACCTCTGGAATTGGGAAGTATACTTGGGAACTCGAATCAAATATGCGGGAGGACTACCCACACCTCTTTTCAGATAACTAAATCCAAATTTTGAAGGCAAAATTCTTTGTTAGGTGGGTAGGATGTAAACCCCGTAAAATTAGCGAATAATTAGCCAATAAATTAAATTTTAATAAAATAAACTGGAAATATAAATTTTATAGTAAAATAAGATAGATCTAATTAAAATAAGAATTTTGACACTAATTTCAAAGAATTTGGCCCAAGATTGGGCCGAACTGGTCGAACCAGGTCCGAAATGGGCCCAAGGCCTAACCCAATCAGCCCACACACTTAAAGAAGCATTGACTCTTCTTCCTCCATTCAGCAAGCCACGCTGAAACTCAACACAAGAGGGAGGAAGAACAAAACAAATTCACAGACCCTTCGTTTTATTTCAATCCTTCGTAACTTTCAATCTGGAGCTCCGATTGACGAGCCGTTTGCGGTCGCGCATTTGTCTCGGAGTCCTCTTCAATTTTATTCGAACGAAGTGGTAAGTCTCTCTCCAATTTGTGCCCAATTTTCTGTGCCCCCTTTCTCCACGAAATTAGTTTGAGTTTTGAGCAATTTTGATAATTTTGGTAGTTTAGGTGCAATCTAACATTGGATAATTGTTAGATTATACTCCAATCATCAATGGGTAAGGTAAGGAAACTCTAAACCTTTGTGGTTTGTCCAATTTTGTATACCCTTGTGCTAATTTAGTGAATTGTATGAATTAGATTGAAATCATGTTAAATTGGAGTTTGAATTGGTGAATTAGAGCTCTTGGAATAAACCCTTGGTGGCTGGAATCATTGGAGTTGATTGGGAATCTTGAAGCTTGAATTCTTGGTGTTTTTTAGCTCAGGGAGGAACCAACCAAGGTATGGTTTAGGTTTTTCGTATTTAATATATATTGTCTTATGAAAACTTAGGCTAGATGACCAATAGGATAGGTTGGAATGATTAAGTATGCTGAATGTTTAGTGTTTATGATATTGATTGATGATATAAGTTAAGCATGTGTTGGTGATCATTGTGATAGTGGAATTATAATGCCATTTAGTATTTGGATATTGTTTGACAAGTTGATCTTATTGGTTATATATGTATATATGATGGAATGTTGGTGATTTTGTTGATGGAAGTGAGAAACTTAGGGTGTGAATTGGGTAAGAGTGAAGCATGATTGATTGTGGTATGAAGAGTAGATAGTAGGGCTATATTGGTATGCTATGACAGGTTTCTATGCTGAATATATGTATGGGAAGTGGGCATTGAGTTTGGTTTTGATGAAAATTGAGGTTTGAGTTTGTTTGTGAAAAATAGAATTTTGGGCGAACTTCAATGAGCCATAACTCAGCTTCCGAACCCCAAATTGTTTTAAATCTATTGTATATAAAAATTGGGTTCATAAAGTTTACGCCGTTCAAAGAACGGAAGAAAAATTATTTAAAATGAAAAAGTTATGCGCGTCGAAAGTTTGGGATTCAAAATTGAAATTCTGCAGGTTTCAGACTTAGCCAAAATTTTTGATAAAACGTAGGCCCACATATACGCGTGACCTGGGATTTTTACGTACGCGAATCTCCTTTACGCGATCATGCATTTTTGTTTGACACGCATGCGTGCACATAAAGGGGGCTGCGTACGCAAAATGGGCCAAAATGCACGCTCACGCGTACGCGTGACTTTTCAGTAATGCACTCTCATGCGTACGCGTGACTCCTATTTTCAGCAAATTAGTTCTATGTTTTAAAGCTTAATTTTGGATCCTCTAAAGTTTTTGAAGTGATGATTTAGGTATGAGGAGGTAGGGTGTATATATATATATATATATATATACTACTTGAATTATGAAACTGGCTAAAAAAAGAAATAAATGTTACATCTGAGTACTCTTTTTCGAAAGTGCGATTGATGGTTGAAGACTATGTTGGTATAGAATTTCTCAATAAAATCCTGTTTTATGTATAGCTCTACCCAACAACAATCCTCGAGTCAAATTTAGAAAGGAATTGGTTGTCACAAGTTCAACCCCAATAAAAGTAACCGAAGTATTCAAACCTCGGGTCGTCTCATAAGGAATGGGCAAACATGTGCTTCAACACTGGTTAGAAATCTAGGGTTGCAAGTCATGAGCAGGAAATTAAACTAGGAATCTTAACAAGCAAGTAATCTTGGAATGCAAGATACTCATTCAATTGACTAAAGCAAGATGTAAATAATTCCAAACTAATAAAATAGCATCCAATGTAATTCTATTCTAAACTAAACAAGTAACTATAACTAAGACAAAGCAATCAAGATTTTTGGGTTTTCAAATATGAATGATAAAAGCAACTCTTGGCTAAGCATGGGAATTGAGATCGCCATCCTTGTCTCCATATCAAACATTGACAATTATGAGGTACCAACCCACTAAGTCTACTTCTCAAAAGCCTTAAGTACGTATTGTCTACTCCTAGGCTTGAAGTACGTTAAATAAGTTTGATCACATCAATCCATAAGTCCCAATATCTAGTAATTAAATTAGTAGTAGGTTAGTGTCAATGGGTATCAAATTGATCACCTAGGGTTCTCAAATCACCAATTCAATGAGACCCAATGACTCAAGGTCACTCAATTCCCTTAGCTTATGCCAAGAGTAAAGAAAACTACTCCATAATCAAAGGAAACATTTCATCAAACACATGGTAAGCATTAAGAAAAGACATATTCAAATTGTAATTAAATTGGAACTAACAAGTACCCATTAACAATTATCAACATACAATCACTCAAACAACACAATTAATCATGGAAATCATCAATGCAACAATAACAAATCAAGATCCACAAGATTCATGAAATGGGTATAAAATGACAAATGACAAGGAGACATAAAACTAACACAAGATCTAAACAAAATTATACTAGAGAATTCAAATTAAACAATTGAAACTAGTAATTAACAAGATCCAATTCAAAATTCAACAAGGGAAGATCAAATTAAAGCTAGATCTAGAGAGGAACAAGGGTTTCTCTCTCTAGAAGATTAAGAACTAAAACTAGCTAAAAATTATGTCTAAGTGTAAAATGATTGATCCCCCCTTTCCCCCTAGCATCCTTGGGTCTTTTCCATGCAGAACCAGCTTGAATTTGGGCCTCTTGAGCCTCAGAAATCACCAGGCACAATTTCCTTTAATGAGGTCACGTGCAGATTTCCGCGTATGCGCGCCATGCGTGCGTGCACACCATTTGCTTTTGTGATCCACACGTGCGTGCCGTGTACGCGTGCCCATTGGTGTGGATTTCCTAATCTGCGCGAATGCGTCCATCCTTGCGTGCCGCTTCCAGCTGTCCACATCCACGCATGCGCGCGAGGTGCGCGTGCGCGCCCATGTTGGAATTCCCAAAATCCAAATCTTCATGTTTCTTCCTCTTGTGCATGCTTTTTTTCTCTCTTCTAGGCCATTCTTGCCCTATAAATCCTGAAATCACTCAACAAATACATCACGACATCGAATGACAATAAAAGAGGATCAAAATATAGTAATTCTAAGGCAAGATAAGCATGTTTTTCATCATGAAGAAAAATTAGGAAAAGAACACAAAACCATGCAATTCTTGTGAATAAGAGTGAGAAATATTGACAAAACCCCCAAATTCTACACAATATAAACCACAAAATTGGGGTTTATCAGTGACCCCAGGAGATGATGGAAGGTGAGGATCCCCTTCCTTGTTCCTCCTGGTATTTAAAATCGCCTCCAGCGAGATGGTGGGAGGTTAGGATCCCCTCCTTTGTTTCTCCTGGTCATATGAGAATGTACCTCCTGGGTATACACAAGGGTTGTGGTTTTGCCCCACTTGCTCTAGGTTGGTTAGTATAGAGGTTCCTGGGTAGACGCAAGGATTGTGGTTTCGCCCCCACTTGCTCCGGGTTGTGATGAGTTATGTATAAAAGTGCAATTATATGATGAGTAAGTAATGAATGAATGTGAAATGATTATCTGATATACGAGTTTTCCTGAGTTAAAGAACCGTGGCTTGCCACCACGTGTTCTAGGTTGAGACTCGATACTCTGTTGACCCTACGTCATAAGAGGTGACTGGGCACTTATAAATTCCCAGGAAGGTTAACCCACATTGAGCAATTTTATGTATATAAATGAATTATGAATGAGAAGAGAAAAAGCTATGCAGACTCATGGGATGCACGACGGGTGATAGTCCAGGGTTTAGCAGCCGGACTTGTCGGGTTGGTTTGATAACCGACAGATGAGACTCATCAGCCATAGTAGGACAGGCATGCATCATGTGCATATTGTTTGCTTGCTTGTTGTGCATTAATTGGGAATGCCTAAGTGAACTTACTATGTTAATTGTTATATTCGCTAATTGTAGTACTTTTTATACTAGCTGTGTTTGCCCTTGCTTGCTTGTTCGTGTGCGGTACCGCTGGTGTTGGAGGATCGGAGAAAAGGCGGAAAGTTAGGGAGTTTAGTCAAGTTTTAAGGTTTGGTTTAGTTAGAATCCTTAGAAAATCACCCTACTTTATGGTTTCTGTTTTAGTTCTTTAAGTCTTGTAATCTGAGTGTCAGCGTTTTAAGATTGCCTCTGGCATTTCCAAGACCTTATATCTTATGTGCGTGGCACCTTTACCATGCCGAGAACCCCCAGTTCTCATTCTATACAATGTTGTGTTTTTCAGATGCAGGTCGAGAGGCACCTCACTAGGCGTTTGGAGTCCTCCGCAGCGAAGTGGGCTTTTTAGGATTATACTTTTGTTCTGTTTTGTTATATATGTGTATAGATTCTCCCTATGTATATATGTTTTACTTTTGCACCTCATAGAGGTTTATGGAGAACTAGGGTTGCC
>NC_029785.2:59590643-59593984 GCF_000816755.2 Arachis ipaensis
TTGTAACACCCTACCACACAGAGCTTTACGCTTAAGTCATAAAACAGAGGTGGTGTGGTATTACGACCTCTAAAATAAAATATATATATACGTGTAATTACTGAAAGAATATAATATATGAGGAGCCTTGAAGGATAGGTAAAACAAAAATGCAAACTTTAAAAGCGCAATACGCAAGAATAAGAATTACTTGCATACGAAGAAAGCTAAGACTTGTTTTATTTTGTAACTCTTAGAGGAGTATGGAGAACTAGTGAATCTTTTGTATATGTTGAGTTATATATATATATATATTCTCTGGCCAGCCTTAACTTCACAGGCTAAGTTCGGAGCTTGATATTTTGTATCTTGATCTTCTACTCTTACTTTTCATATATATATATATAGTTTAAGAACCGTAGTTTCATCTTACGCAAGTTATGTTATTTATTAGAATTGCGCTCTTAAATTTTGCAATTTGTTTAATCTATTCTTCAAGGCTCCTAGTATACTACCTTCCTTTGACTGTTATACGTATTTATAGAGGTCGTAGCGCCTCGCCACCTCTGTTTTACGTCCTAGGTGTAAACTTCTGTGTGTTAGGGTGTTACACATGCATTGCTTCATTTTCATACGTGCATAATCGTCGCATGCATGTAAAAAGAGTCCAACTTGGATGAACTACTTTGTGATGCCCTATCGTCATTCACCAATGACAATTCCTCTCATTCAACTGATGGTTATGTTGATTCTTAATTGGGTAGTTATTCTTTTTTATTTGGTTTACTCATGCACAATTAACGCTGGATGTTCAATTCATTAGGTTTGCGGATGGTTATTCTAATGTTACCAAGTATTCAAATGGTTGTTGTAATACATATGCGGATGGTTATTGTAATACTTAGGATTTAGGGGATAATTTAGGAGTGGAGTATTTTTTTATTTTATTTAACCAATCCTAAAATTTATTGTTTACATTGTTCACAAAAATTATTATCTATCTAATAAAACTGAAATCTTAAATAGTTACACCGAACTTGAATTCTGAGTAAAGTTCAAAAAGTAGAATATAAAATCCATAATAGTAGAAGTGTGTGTACCCAAAAAAAAAAAAAGTTGTGTGTGTGTTATGCAAGACAAGAAAAAAAAAATCTCTTTTTTAAACTTATTAAGATTTAACTGTCCCATCTATTAAGAATTTTAGATAGTTATAAATCAACCAAACCGCTCCTAATGCGAGCAATTCTTCAAGTCAGATGAATATCACACTGCAAGATTAAGGATAACGATATCTGATCCAGATGTTTTATATGTATACTATAAAACAAGAATAATATGAAATTGAGGACTTTATGAACATCAAAAGTATCTATCTATATTATAGGTAAGTGTGGCTATCCAGCGTCAAATATGCGTATCAATTACCAGTGTATACAATTAAGAAATCTGCCTCCTATGTAGTAGTAATATAACATAAAAACTATTTTTATTCAACTATATATATAGCATGGATACTAATTAAAAATTTAATCATTTTTATAAAATAGTAAAAATTATTTTATATTTAAATTTATAATTAAATCTTATAAATAATATAACGAAATTAAATTTATATTTATAATCAAACGTTATAAATATGATTAAATTAAATTTATTTACTCTCTTGAAAAAAAATATATATAAAGCACGTAAAAATAATATAAATATATTGTGCTTAATTTTTAATTTCATGAATTATTTTTGCATTTTATTTCCTAATTAATAAAAAAAGAGAGTACTAAGAAAGTCTTTGTTATAGTTTGTCATTGTCATTCTCCCACAATTACTTCTCACTAAGTCTCTTATCTCCATTCGTTTGGTCTCCAAGATTTCATTCAATTCAATAGCAATTATACATTGGAACCCAACTAAGCGCCACCATTCTTCACGTACCAACAAATTAAAGTCTCTTTTACTCAGTTAATCCGCGACATCCCCACGGTTTCACTTCCAATACATAAATTATTATATCCCTAGTTGAATTCATATTATATATATAATCATCTTCTTTAGTTCGTTACTGCCTCTTAAATCCACAATCCTTTTCTACCTACCACTCTCATATTATATAATTAAATGTAGTTGCATTGACCCTATTTATTACTAGTCCCACAAAAATTTCATTCATATTCCTACAAACACCAACCTATATCTATTTCAAAAGGCCAAATATTCAATTAGGTCAACATTTCCTTGAGCTTAATTATAATGGCTGCTTCTGCTTCTTCTTCTTCGACTTCATCTTCTAAGAAGGATTCAGTGTACCGCGGAATCCGGTGCCGAGGAGGGAAATGGGTATCCGAGATCCGAGAGCCGAGAAAGACGACCCGAATATGGCTCGGCACCTTTCTCAAGCCGGAGATGGCTGCGGCAGCCTATGACGTGGCAGCACTGGCACTCAAGGGTGCAGAAGCGCCCTTAAACTTCCCTGCCATGGTAGGGAAGTATCCAATGCCAAAGTCTAGTTCCGCAGCTGACATCCGCAGCGCTGCCACCGCTGCGGCGCAGCTGATTATGGCTGAACTTGCATCACCAACCAACAATAATGCAGTTCAGCCTAACATTGATAGTGAAAAGAATAATAATAATAATAATGATGATAATGATAACAATAACACTAATAATGATAGTGCTGCTCCTTTGTGTGAAGATGAACCGGTTGAGTTTTTGGACGAAGAAGCAATTTTCTCCTTGCCGAGTTTGCTGGTCGATATGGCAGAGGGAATGCTGCTTTCTCCACCCAGAATGAGTCCGTCGTCGCCTGACTCGCCGGAAAATTATTCCGGCGGAGGAGACAGTTTGTGGAACTACTAATAAATCTTATTATTATTAATCCCTTTTATCTTCTATATATTGAAAGTCTTCTTTTTTTTTTCCGATATAAGTATGAATGCAATGATACATATATCATCAGCTCTATCCATTCCCTCTCCTCTAGCTAGCATTTGAATCTATCCAATCCCTAATAAATACAAGCAAATTAAGAAATTTGGATTGGTATCATAATATTCTGATCACATTTTAGTAGGACTAAGTCTAATAAGATATATTTTTGTTGTTAAGTTATTTACCTTGAGCACCAGCTATAAGGGTTTCAAAGCAAGGATTATATAGGGTGGCCTTGATTCTAGAAAATTATGTAACTTGCTGTTCTTCTACATATACTACATATGTATTTCATTTTATGATATTTATGAGTATTCGTCCTGCTTTGTTTATGCATAGTTTGTTGTGTATCTATAATTTATCATACTCTTCCTTATCTAAATTTACAAGAGAATAATGCTATATGACAAAAAAAATTTATTATTTTTTGTTTTTAT
>NC_029785.2:59593992-59598821 GCF_000816755.2 Arachis ipaensis
ATAATAATGTTGCTATTTACATAAATACAGTATATAATAATCATCTTTTTCTTTTTTTTTTCTTTATTCCTTTCCCTTTCAAGAAAGTCCTCATTTTTTTCTCCAAAGGTGTAAAAGTTGCTTATGAATGATTGTTGTTATGCGGAATTTAAGAAACATTATTAAGCCAAAACCCCCTAGTGATCCAGCCATATTTTAAAAAGGGCAATGCTACGTAACCAAAATATTACAGATAATAAATAAAGGTATATGACTAATAGTATTTGCGTTGATAAGAGAGTGTGAATCACTCTCCTAATTTAATTGACGCAATTAATTTCTTTCTATCATTAATTATCTTTCCTTATTTAATTATACAAAAAGTTAATTCCAAATTTAATGTGAATCAGATTGCAAAAATTTCTCTTTCATTATTATTACATGTATTTATAATTGTATAATTTTTTTCTTTCAAATAAAAAAACTCAAATCACCTCAATATATTTTATAAAAAATAAAATATTTTAAATTTGATCAATTTTTATTTATTGAAAATTAAAAATATCTAAAATTGTTGGTTCATGACCTGCAAAATAAAATAATAAATAATAATAAATTAGCACCAATTTATTGATTATGGATATTATATATATAAAATTATAAATATTATACGTATAAAAATATGGATGTTAAATTAGAGAATTTAACAACTTCTGGTATACAACTCATATTTTACATATAGGCTATTATAAAATAAAAAAATTAAAATAAAAAAATAAAATTTAAAAAATAATTATTAACTCGTCGTATTAAAATCAATAAATAAGTATACATATGAATAGTAAATAAAAAATATTAAAATTATGACCCTTTGGTGTACATGTAAGATAATTTGAAATATATAACAAGACACATAGTTTAAAATTTGGTAATATTAATTGTAAAAATTTGTTAATTATAAATATTATATGTATGAAATTATGAATGTTATGAGTATGAAATTATGGATGTTATTAATATAAAATTTTGGATGTTATGTGTATCTTACTTAATTATGGATGTTATGTGTATGAACTTGTGGATGTTATGAATAAATTTGTCAATTGAATAAATTAATTTAGGTATTTGACTTTTTTTTTCAAATCTAATTATAGTAAAATTTAGAAATATATGTGAATTAAAATAAATCATTATAATTACCGTTCTTAAAATATAATTATTATTAATCTTTATTGTATTTTTATATATAAAAATCAAATTATAAAAAGGAATATTAAGTATTGATTACAATAGTGCCTAATAAAAAGGGATATGATTTTCTAATTAATATCATTAATTAGCAGATTTGATAAGAACGGTGATAAGTAGAATGAACGGTGATAAGTAGAATGATAAGAGAGTGAAGTAAAAAATAAAACTGTTATTAAATGATATAAATGAAGTAAAATATGAAAAGTTTTGACTGATTATGGCTGAAAAATTTTGGTTACCAAACTTTTTCCTTTAAAAAAGCATAAACGCCTCTAAATTAACTAATACCAAATCCACCATCCGTCCCATTCCTCCTGTAACTGATTTGATGGATATATTGGGAGTATTGATTAAATCTGTAAAGTAGTCTTTTAGATTTATTATTTTTATTATTTTAATTTTTTAAATTTAAAATTATTTATGCTGATTTTTGAGATTTAATTTTGAGTATTATATTAGTCTTTAAAATTTTTTTAGTACTGAATTAACGAATTAAGTGTTGAATTAGCTTAGATTTATTATATTGGACACATGGCTAAGCTAAACAGCATTATTTCATTTTAGCACTTAAATAAAACAAAAACGAAAAACAAAAAGTTTATATGATATACAAATCATTATATTTTTCTCCATTCTCCACAACAACCTCGATTTTACCTTGTTTAAGAGTTAAAATGAAAAGACACTATTTATCTATGTGTCTAATATTGTAAGTAAGATCTAATAACTCAACATTCCATTCGTTGACTCAACGTTGAAAAGAATCTAGAGATTAATATGATGCCTAGAGCTAAATCTCAAAGAACAGTATAGTGAATTTTGAGTATAAGTGACTAAAATAGTAAAAATCGTGAATCTTAGAGACCAATAGAGCACTATATGGAGATTTAGTCAGGGAGTATTATTAGACTAGAGTACAGTATTGTTTTTGTCTCTAACGTTTGGGGTAAGTCCCAAAGTTGTCCATAACGTTTCAATCATCCTATTTAAGTCTCTAACGTTTCAAAATTGACTCAATGTTGTCCTGCTGTTAGGGATCCGTTAACAAAATTGACGGCGGGACAAAATTGAGACGATTTTGAAACGTTAGGGATTTAAATAGGACGAAAACGTTAGGGACAAAAACGATATATAAAAATAAATTTTAATTTAATTTTATCTTTCAATAATATTATTTTTTTACTGTACATAGTATTCAATTATTTTTTAATTACATCTAAATAAATTACACTTAATCACATTACTTTCATTTTAAATAAACTTATTTTTTATAATTTTAAAGAATTTTGATACATTAGAAACAAACGGTATAATTCATATTTTATTGTATATATATTATTTTTTTCTTTTCTGCAAGTTTATATACTAGTCATTCTACAAATATTTTTTGATAACTACAAATCTTTAAGAGTAAAATTATAAGAAAATTAATTTATTTAAAATGAAAGTAATATGATTAAGTGTAATTTAATGTGATTAAAAAATAATTGAATACTATATATAGTAAAAAAATGATATTATTGAAGGATAAAATAAAAACTTATTTCTATGTATCATTTTTGTTCCCAACGTTTTCGTCCTATTTAAGTCCCTAACGTTTCAAAATCGTCTCAATTTTGTTCCGCCGTCTATTCTGTTAATCGATCCCTAACGGCAGGACAATATTGAGTCATTTTTGAAACATTAGAGACTTAAATAGGACGATTGAAACGTTAGGAACAACTTTAGAACTTACCCCAAACGTTAAAGAACAAAAACAACGATACTTTCCTCTATTAGACTATTATTAACCAATGCTAATGTTTTGTTTTCCAAAGTATTTGGATGAACTGTTGTATACATAAATCGACATTCTAATATTTAATACTTATTTAAATAAATGAATGAACTAACTGAATAACTAATTTAAATTGGTTAAAAAAATGAACAAATACTAATATATTTTTTAAAAAATAAAAAGTATTACATTCTTCAAAATTAACTTGTTAATAAAGATTAAAAAAATAAAAAAATAAAAAATAAAATGTATATAAATTCTAAATTTAAACCATAAACTCTAACATAAAATAATTTGGTGCACAGACATTCTGCGTTAATGTAGGTTCTGAAAAATAGTGGCACTCAATGAGTATAATATACGCAGTCTAAGCTAATAATTAAATTAGTGAATATTTTTATGACTTAAACATGTGACTTTGGAGTCACACAGAGATACTCAGTCAATATTTTAAGACTCCTCTTTAATTTAAATCCTAAATTCTAAAAGCTAAATTTAAACCATTGATATAAAATATAAAAAAAAGGTTTAAAAATTGTTTAATTAAAAAGAAGTATAACAATTCTTATTTATTAAAGACCGTCTAAAAATTTGTCGACTATTAGTCATAATTCAATTAACTCGAATGGGAGGTATATTCCATTATTATAAAGTTACTCTTTTAATGTAGATTAACATCTTGTTGACACTTTCTGTAAAATCGTATTTTTATTAACTATTTTTTAAATAAAACAATAAATAAAAATATTGTTTTGATGTATAGAAAATTCATAAGAAATGTAACTATAGATATATTACAAAAATGTTTGGCGAACCTATAATTTTGGTGTTTCTCATTGTTGAATATATTATCGAATATACTATTATCAAAAGTATTTAATACTTTAATATAACCATTTTAAAAGTCATGGAAAAAATAATGGAATTGATGAACAGTATACGTACAGGACACTTAAATAGTGACCTGATGAAACTAATAATAACATTTTGCATGTAAAAGTTCATTTGAAATATCAAAGAAACTGTAAATACCTACGTACTTAAAGCAAACAATAATCGTAATAATAATTTATCTCAAAAGCTACAAGAAATACTAAAAAAATATTGTCGCCTGCATTCAGTGTTAACAATTTTGAACTTCATAAGTGAAGAATTTATTGAAAAGTTTCTCATAAATTGTGACGGGGAATGTAACTATAATCCCCTAGCTTGTTATTCACATGTGGCGTTCAACATTAATCCTGTGATCTAAATGATGATATGCAATCCCGAAAAGTATGATTACTTATTAAATCAAATTAAAATAGGTGGTCGACTATAGCATGTATGGTTCGTGTTCAAAATCATCAATTCAACGTTTCCTGACACACAAGTATAGTCCACACACTGAACCAGCTATATATAAAGATATAAAAGCATAGACACACCAAAATCAAAGTAAAAACTTTGTAGAAGAAAAGATGGCAAATAGAGAAAATGAGAGGTCACCAACCGAGAGGAGAGAACTAATAGTTGCTAGGAAAGGAGGGAAGAAGAGAGATGAAAGGGATATGGGGTCCGGGGAAAAAGATGTCGGCCATTTATATCGCCATTTTAGTCAAAATCTCTTTTTGGTGTCTTTCAAAGTTTTCAGCACACATTTCTGCATAGCATATCCATCAAAATGATTTGCTCACACAGACAAAAATCTCATCAGCTTACATGTTCCCTTGTTAGTTGTTACCCCTTCCCTTTTTATCTTTGCTTTTATTGATAATAAAAAATGTCATTCATATATATATATACATGTTAGTTATTAAAAAATATAGTATTAATTTAGATT
>NC_029785.2:59598851-59599249 GCF_000816755.2 Arachis ipaensis
TTTAATCTAGCAACTCAATAACATATTTTTAGCCTATATTTTTAAATATTACTGATGAAATAAATATAAAAAATAATAAATTCTACTAACTTTTTAGTATTTTTTTAATATTCAAATAACATTATACTTGACAAAGAAACAATTCAAAATCACCTTCCACTTTTTTTTTCATGACCAACTTTACAAGCATAATGAATCTTTTCATTAATCTTTTCTTCCTAAATCCAATAACTGCTGACTTAGAAATATTCTATCATTATACACTTGACCTAGTATTAGAGAAAACTCAAGCTAAATCTAAATGATGAATTCACTTATATTTATATTATGCGTTTAACTAATTAATATCTATTTTTAGGACACAAAAATTATCATAAATAAAATTTTTAACTTTCATA
>NC_029785.2:59599344-59618173 GCF_000816755.2 Arachis ipaensis
ATTTATAGATTATGATAGTTATAAATTAGAAATTTATTTGATTATTTTTTAATTTATTTATCATCTATAAATAAGTGTACCTTATATCATATTTCTCATATAGTCACCAAAAAAAAATATTTCTCATATCTTATGCCTACAAAACCTTTCCTTTAGTCCTGTCTTGATTTCTATCATTAATTAGATATGATGTATTGTATGATGTAAATGTCAGCATACTTATTCTCTTGTCATAGGAATCGTGCATGTTTTTGTTGCTCTAAACTGACCTTATTTTTTTCCTTTATGGGATCAACATGGTAAAATAACTGTAGCCAACTTCTTATAGTTATACAATTGTACTATCTAGAAAATTCTAAAATTACAGGTTATGAATGAGAGTTAGTTAAGGATCGCTACAATATTTTGGGTCTATGATCACGGTTTTTTTGATTACGATACTGTGATGACCATAGATTCTCTATAGTCACGATTTTTTAGATTGACAAAAAAAAAGTTATAGTCACAATTTTTTGGAAAGGGTGACCATAGAGTATCTATGGTCACGATTTTTTAAAAAAGGTGGTCTAAAAGGGTCTATGATCACAGTTTTTTTAAAAAAGGGCTAAAAAGGTCTATAGTCACAGTTTTGAGAGATGACCTAAAATGGTCTATGGTCAGTTTTTTATAGTGACTAAAAAGGAGTCTATGGTCACGATTTTTCAAAAAAAATGTGGCCTAAAAGGGTCTATGGTCAGGTTTTGGGGGTGACCTAAAGAGGTCTATGGTCACAGTTTTGGGAGGTGGCCTAAAAGGGTCTATGGTCACGGTTTGGAGGTGACCTAAAAAGGACTATGGTCACGGTTTTTTACAGTGACCAAAAAGGGGCTATGGTCACGGTTTTTCAAAAATGGGTGACCTAAAAGGGTCTATAGTCACGGTTTTGGGGGGTGACCTAAAAAGGTCTATGGTCACGGTTTTGGGGGTGGCCTAAAAGGGTCTATGATCACGGTTTTGGGGGTAACCTAAAGGTGTCTATGGTCATGGTTTTTTACAGTGACCAAAAAGGGTCTATAGTCACGGTTTTGGGGGGTGACCTAAAGGAGTCTATGGTCACGGTTTTGGGGGGTGACCTAAAGGGGTCTATGGTCATGGTTTTAGGGGGTGACTTAAAGGGGTCTATGGTCACAATTTTTTATAGTGACCAAAAAGAGTCTATGGTTACAGTTTTTAAAAAGGGTGACCTAAAAGGGCCTATGGTCACGGTTTTGGGGGTGACTTAAAGGAATCTATAGTCACAGTTTTGGGAAGGTGACCTAAAAGGCTCTATGGTCACAGTTTTAATCATTTGAGTTTTAATTAATTAAGATTTTTATGTATTTTTTTATAATTTTAAATATTTTATCTTTTTAAAATTTAAAAATTTTAATAATTAAAAACTAATAATAATTTTATATAATTTACTTTAAATATTAAAATTTTAAATCTAATTTTATAAATAAAAAATTAAGTTGAATATTATTAATTTTAAATTAAAAAATGATTTAGAACTTAATAATATAAAAAATGATTTAATAACTTAATAAAGGATGAAAAACTAACCCATTATCAGTGACCACTTATAATGCCAAATTCGTTTTAATTATAGTTTAAGTTTTATCCATGGTATAGTATAAGATAATTGAAACAATATACCAGTATAAAGGTGGTTAAATTTAATTTAAATTTGATATGGAATTTTGAATGTCGTACACTGCTACTATTTTCTGGTTTTTAAGACACTGCAGAGCAGTCATGGTTTTACTTCTATTTCCGAAGCTAGAGTAAGCAAAAAATTATGATTTTTCGTTATTTAGAAAGCTTAATCGGAGACGGTCGTTTGGGCATAAAGTTTGTGCAATTCCAAAATCATTTGATATTTTAAAAACAAATTTGAGATTGGGCTGCCGAGTTGCTTTAGTGATTACGTTGGATATGGAATTTAAGAAATATATTTTCTTTACTATTATCAAATGCTTTTGAGAATATATATTGTTATGGCAATTGCTGATAAGAGGTTGGCGAGATGTGGAGAAAAAGGGAACCCGAAAGAGTGGCTAAGTCCTATTTTTAGAGAAAATTATGTCCGAATTTTTTATAAAAGTATAAGGATTTAATTAAAATAAATTTAAGGCTTGATGATAACTTCAACAATTCTTTTGAGAAAAGAGTAATATAATAAAGAGATATTTATTTGTATGTTTGTTGCTTGAAGCATCCCAAGACATATTTATTTGTTTATCTGTTGCATCGAGGCAACCCAAGAGATGTTTGCTTATTTATCTGTTGCTTGAGGCAACCCAAGAGATGTTTGTTTATTTATTCGTTGCTTAAGGCAACCCAAAAAATGTTTGTTTATTTATCTGTTGCCCTGAGGCAACCCAAGAGCAATTTTCTATTCCCAAGAGTATATATTTCCTGCGTTCGCTTCGTCGGAACCAGTGAAGCAGCATCTGCTCCCTCGGGTAGTGGTGGTGGTCTTCTCAACCAGGTGAGCTCCAGTTTTCAATCCTATTTTTTCTCTAGTTCAATGTTGATTTCGGTGAATTTGGTGGTTGTTGAATATGATTGTTGCTGTTTCATTTAGTTTTTAGAGTTGTTGTTGGCTTGTTGCTGTTATTTCTCTACTTTGATGCTAATTTTGGTGAACCTGAGCAAATTTTAGAGTTGTTGCTATTCTTTTTGTTTATTTGTTGAATGTTGATTTTTTAGAGTTGTTGTTGCTGTTCTTTCTCTGGATCGATGTTAACTTTGGTGAATCTGAGCAAAATTTAGATGTGTAAGGTTAAATACTTGTCTAAACTTTTAAAAGTTTTTAATTTTTAGTATATGTGTAATGTATATATATATATTGCTGATATGTTTTTTTCTTAAGTTGAAAAAAAATAAATGTAAGTGTTTATATCTAATGTGACTTTGCTTTGCATGTTAATGAAGCAGGTGCTAAGCTTTCATATAGTAAAGTGGGTGAAACAAAAGTTTCCGAGCGTTGGGAAGGAAGAATACCAATACCAGAAACAATCTATCCTAGCAGAGTTTGAATTGTATTGCTCTCACGTCTGTGGAACAATTCTGTTAATAGTTTCTACTTAGTGTTAGTGTCTATAGCATTGTATAAAACTGAGATTGAGATAAGTGTATTCACTCAACTATATTGATATGTTAGTTGGTTACTTTAATCACAACTTATCTTAATTGTTGATTATCATTTTTCATTTTTAGATTTATTTTGTAATTATCATCATTTTGGGATGTAATTATCATCACAACTTATCTATGGTCACGATTTTAAGGACGGGTGACCATAAAGGTTCACCGTGACCATAGATAAGGCTATGGTCACGGTTTATGGAGGGGTGACCATAGAGCTATGGCCACGGTAAAAATCGTGCCATAGATAAGGCTATGGTCACGGTTTTAAAGAGGGGTAACCATAGAGGCTATGGTCACGATTTTCAGGAGTGGTGACCATAGATGCTATGGTCACAGTAAAAACTGTGACCATAAATAAGGCTATGGTCACGGTTTTTACGCGTGACCATAGATTAACCTATGGTCATGGTGAAAAAACGTGGCCTAAAATGTCAGAATTTGAAAATTATAACCGTGACCATAGATAAAAAAACCGTGACCATAGAACTATGGCCACGAGAGAATAGGCCACGATAAAAAACCGTGACCATAGATCCAAAACTGTGACCATAAATCTATGGTCACTGGTGCACGAAATTGTGATCTCTAACAATGGCGCCAAAAACTTGGTACGCACAATCTTAATCTCAACTCTTTTTCACAACTCTGCACAACTAACCAGCAAGTGCACTGGGTCATCCAAGTAATACCTTACGTGAGTAAGGGTCGATCCCACGGAGATTGTCGGCTTGAAGCAAGCTATGGTCATCCTTGTAAATCTCAGTCAGGCAGATTCAAATGGTTATGAGGTTTTAATAATTAAAATATAAATAAAATATAAAATAAGATAAAGTTACTTATGTAATTCATTGGTGGGTGATAAACCACTATTTTATGGTTTATCTTGTGTTTAATTGAGTGGATTTTATCAATCTTTCATACACTTGTTCATATAAAATGCATGTTTTACATTCTCTCTTCAAAATGGAGAGAGAACTTTTGCGTGGTCTAGAATTCAGAATAAATTTCCGTTGCAAGTATAGCTTCTAAACCAACAAAAGTCCTTTCTTACAAACGTTTTGGCTGTCATAAGTAACAAACCCCTTTTAAAATTGATAACCGAAGTATTCAAACCTCGGGTCGTCTTCTCAAGGAATTGCAGGGAGGTGTTCTTATTATTGGTTATGAAAAAGTGTGTTTTGGGGTTTTTGATTAAGATAAAAAGCAAGAATAGCAATGGCAGAGGAGATAAAATAATAACAATAAAAAGCCTTGATTAGGAGAGATTAATCGGAAGTTCTATCCTTGTTGAATTTTTCTCAAGATCAATTGATAATTGAAGGTTGCCTCTACTTAGTTATCCTTTACCAAGTAAAGTAAAAGAAAGTCAAGTAAGTTGGAAGTCTACTTCTATTCACAAGTTCTAATCCTCTCCCTTGGGAAGGATTAGCGTTAGTGACTAGAGAGCCAGCCAACAATGAACCCAATTATAATTTAACTCTTGAGTAATTCAACTCAAGGGTCTCCAAATATTAATCAACTCTAAAATCAAGTTAGGATCTAACTTAGAACATCAATTAATAACAAACAATAGAAGAAGTGATAAGTCTGAAATACCTCAAATTGCATTAAATAAAAGAAATCAAGTTAAACATGAGAATTCATGAACCAAATTGGAAAAATAAATAAAAGGAACATTGAACCTGAAAATTGAGTAGAAATAGTTCTAAATCCTTTAAGAGGAATCCTAATCCTAAATCCTAAGAGAGAAGAGGGAACCTCTCTCTCTAAAAACTACATCTAAATTATGAAAAGTGAATAATGGAAGACATGTCTGATGAATGGATACATTCTCCCACTTTATAGCCTCTAATATGTGTTTTCCGGGCCAAATACTGGGTCAAAAACAGCCCAGAAATCGCCCCCAGCGTATTCTATTACATTCAGGTTGCGGAAAAGTGACACGGAGGCGCCGTCCACGCGTTTGCGTGGATTGCATTTTTGCCAGGTCACGCGTCCGCGTGATCCAGACGTTCGCATCACCTGGCGTCAGGGCAGCTATGACAAATTATATATCAAATCGAAGCCCCGGATGTTATCTTTTCAACGCAACTGGAACCACATCATTTGGACCTTTGTAGCTCAAGTTATGACCGTTTGAGTGCGAAGAGGTCAGGCTGGACAGCTTAGCAATTTCTTCAACTTCTTGTATTCCTTCCATTTTTGCATGCTTCCTTTCCATCCTCTAAGCCATTCCTGCCCTATAAACTCTGAAATCACTTAACACACATATCAAGGCATCTAATGGTAATAAGAGAGGATTAATATTAGCAAATTAAGACCAAAGAAAACATGTTTTCAATCATAGCACAAAATCAGGAAGGAGAATGTAAAACATGCATTTTATATGAACAAGTGTATGAAAGATTGATAAAATTCACTCAATTAAGCACAAGATAAACCACAAAATAGTGGTTTATCAACCTCCTCACACTTAAACATTAGCATGTCCTCATACTAAGCTCAAGAGAAACTATAAAGGGGTGAAGAGGAATGGTAGAATGTATGAAATGCAACCTATCTATATGAATCCAACTACATGAAGAATGCTTTTTCCTACTTGGTTTAAAAGTAAATAAATTCTCCAATAATAAATATGAACTGGATTTTACTAATTCAAATCATAAAAATGAAGTACAAATAGGCTTGTAGAAGAAAATAGCTCATGAAAGCCGGGAACAAAGAATCGAGCAGTGGGAATTTCAGATAAGCATCTGGAGATGCTTTGTTACTTCTGAACCTCTGCTTTCCTATTGTCTTCTTCCAACCATGCGTTACCTCCTTCCATGGCAAGCTGTATGATCCTCTCGGATGAAAACAAATCCATATGCGCTGTCACCGCACGGCTAATCATCTGTCGGTTCCCGCTAGCGTCGGAATAGGACCATTGTCCTTTTGCACACTGTCTCTTGTGCCCCCACATTCGCAGGTTTGAAGCTCGTCACAGTCATCCCTTCCCAGATCCTACTCGGAATACCACAGACAAGGTTTAGACTTTCCGGATCTCAGGAATGCTGCCAATGGTTCTAGCCTATACCACGAAGACTTTGATCTCATGGAATGGAATGCTCTGTTGTCAAGAGAGGCAACCATGCGTTGTGAACCAGGAAGCCAAGAGATACACACTCAAGCTATTGTAGATAGAACGGAAGTGGTTGTCAAGCACGCGTTCATAAGTGAGAATGATGATGAGCGTCACGGGTCATCACATTCATCAGGTTGAAGTGCGAGTGAATATCTTAGAGAAGAAGTAGGCGTGAATTGAATAGAAAAACAATAGTACTTGTATTAATTCATGAAGAATAGCAGAGCTTCACACCTTAATCTATGGGGTGTAGAAACTCCACCGTAGAAAATACATAAGTGAAAGGTCTAGGCATTGCCGTGAGGCCAGCCTCCAAACGTGTACAATAGATGATAGTATTCGATTGATCAAAAACTCTCTTTTTAAAATAAATCTCTAAAAGTAGTTTTTATACTAAACTTGTAACTAGTGTTTATAGAAAATGAGTAACTAAGTGCAGATAGTGCAGAAATCCACTTCTAGGGCCCACTTGGTGTGTGCTTGGGCTAAGCATTGAAACTTTTTCGTGCTTAGGCTGTTCCTGGAGTTAAACGCCAGCTTTGGTGCCAGTTTGGGCGTTTAACTCCAATTCTGGTGCCAGTTTGGGCGTTTTACGCCAAGATATTTTAGGCTGAATTTTAACGCTAGTTTGGGCCATCAAATCTCGGGCAAAGTATGAGCTATTATATATTGCTGGAAATCCCAGGATGTCTACTTTCCAACGCATTTAAGAGCGCGCCAATTGGGCTTCTATAGCTCCAGAAAATCCACTTCGAGTACAGGGAGGTCAGAATCCAACAGCATTTACAGTCCTTTTTCAACCTCTGAATCAGATTTTTGCTCAGGTCCCTCGATTTCAGCCAGAAAATACCTGAAATCATAGAAAACACACAAACTCATAGTAAAGTCCAGAAATATAATTTTTGAATGAAAACTAATAAAGATATAATAAAAAGTAATTAAAACATACTAAAAATTATGTAAAAATAATGCCAAAAAGGGTATAAATTATCCGCTCATCAGTCACTCTTTTTACTAAACCGTAACCATAGGCCTTTTTTTGTAGTGAATAATATTAAGTACGTTAATTAAGAGAATAAATATAATAAATCTTAATTCATCTAATGCGATTTACATATACTTTTTCTAAGAAAAGTAAAATTATTTAATGAAGAAGGATTTATTAAGGAAATGAAAATCAATCATCAACAATATTAGACCTTTTTGAAAATGAGGGAAATTCCAACACACAGAATTATATTTTACATTTTTACTATGAGGAAATCTTAACAAATAAAGCAGCTTGAACTTACACCATATCATGAATTTCCATAACAACACACTACGACAGAAATGGAAGATAGCGGCCAATTATTAGTGTCTGTTTTGATAGCCGCCATAATTTGCCAATTTAACGGTGAATCTAGCTGCGATTTTGAGAAGAGCAGCTGTATAACTTGATTTACAGCAATTTTTACAAACGCGCCACTAACCTGACTCTTTTAATCCATCAAGGGTCCCGCCTCAACTTGCCCTCTTTCTATTCTATTTTTCATTCTTCTTGTACCTGCTCATTCATCGACTTCTCTGGCCATCGTCTCTGGTTGTTATCTACTCCGACCTTCGTCCCGAACTTTTATCGACGCTGCTTCTGCCGATGTCAAGCTTCTCTGTTTCGTCTCTTCCTCTGGATCTGCTTGCCATCTCGTTCTACGCGTGCGTTGTTCGAATCTGCTGTAGATGGATGAGTGTCCTGCTTCTGTCGCCTCCAGTCTGTGTCACTGCCAGCCTTCCACCATCACCATGCATCATTGGTTCTACTCTTTCTTCCTTTGTTTGTTTGTTTGTTTGTTTGGGAATTTGTTTTCTTATTTTGTCTTCTTTTTTCTCCTAGGTCACTGATTTCATTTTTTTACGTTGCTCGAGCAGCAAAACGAGGTGAATTATTGAAATTTGTCTAATTAAACTAGCCAATTGTGTTTGTTACAAGTGCAATTTTTATTTTAGCTAATTGATTTTTGTGTAATTTTACTATGAAATCCATTGCTCCATGAGCTCCCCAAATCTCGTTAACCCTAACCCTTACTCCATGAGCTTCAATTGGCGCTGCTTCTACTGGCCCTGACCCCAAAGTAGTGCTCCCCTGCTTCCTTTCTTCCACCAAATTTGCTCTATCTGTGGTATGAATTTGCTGCAGTTGCACGAGATTCTTGCCACAGTCGCCTTCGGCCACCACCACCATCTCAGATTCTTCTCCTTCTTCCTTTTATTTCTTTACTCGGGTTTTATTTTCTTATTCACCTTTTTATATGAGATTTTGGCTGCTAAAGACTTCTTTTTTTTAAATCTCTATTAAACATGCAGCATTTTTGTGCTTATTTTGATTGCGTAAGCATTAGAAATAAAGTGGGATTTTTTTTTAATTTTCATTTGCTTTTATTCACTTGTTTTCTTCTCAAATTTGATGAAAATGGTATTGATGATAGTGAAGATGAATATTTTGATGATGATGACAATGCTGATTAAATCATTTGATTGAGTGTAAAGGTTATAGTAATATACTCTTATTGTATATGATGAAAGAGGTGATTTAGAAATATGATTATTCAGAAATATTTGATGGTGCTTGTTCGTATTTGAACCTTGGTTTTGTGCTATTTGAAAAGTGTTTAAAGCTATACTTGGAAGAGAATTGTTTTTGGATTACTGCTGCTCCTGCTGTGTGTGTGTGTGTGTGTGTGTTTTCTTATTGTATATGATGAAAGAGGTGATTCAGAAATATGATTATTCAGAAATATTTGATGGTTCTTGTTCGTATTTGAACCTTGGTTTTGTGCTATTTGGAAAGTGTTTAGAGCTATACTTGGAAGAGAATTGTTTTTGGATTGCTGCTGCTCTTGCTGTGTGTGTGTGTGTGTGTGTGTGTGTGTGTGTGTGTTTTCTTATTGTATATGATGAAAGAGGTGATTTAGAAACATGATTATTGAGAAATATTTGATGGTGCTTGTTCGTATTTGAACCTTGGTTTTGTGCTATTTGGAAAGTGTTTAAAGCTATACTTGGAAGAGAATTGTTTTTGGATTGCTGCTGCTCCTGCTCTCTGTGAGTTGCTTCATTTGAGGCCTCATGGAAATAATGATATAGTTTTATTTGGTTCTCATTTGTTGTTGTAGCTAGCTACAAAGGTACAATCATTAATCATTAATTATTTACACTAGAGACTATATGAAAACAAAATTGTGTTGGATTATTTTGTATTAACTTCTTATAATGGAAACCCTTTTCAGCTAAAAGTTTAAAATTGTTGAGAAAACTGTTTATGTGCAAGTGAATGACCATTGAATTTGGTTTAATTTTCTGGCCTACTTATAGAAATTTATCAGTGCCTCATTGAAGCAGCAAAAGAAACTACAGAATATGTCCCTTCATGTTCCTTCTCAATTGCCCGATAGTGTAACAGTTTTAGATTCAAATACTAGTAGATGGTAATTACACCTTTTTTTTAACCTTGCTATTATGTGAAACAATTTTTAGTGAATTTGGATATATTTTATATAATATAAACATACATGTTGTGTTGAATTCTAGTCTTGTTCCTCAATTTGTTACCTAAACTTTTTGTACAAGACCTTGGATTGGAGGCTTTGAATTTGAAGGTTAATGAGGAGCCTACTCCATTACCTAAGGTAAATAAAATATGTTATTGGTGCAGTGAAGAACTGGAGATTGATGGTTTAGAAGTTATAGTAAACTCTTGTTGCAAGTATAGTTACTAAACCAAGCAATCAACCTTTCTTACAAACGTTTTAGTTGTCACAAGTAACAAACCCCTTTAAAATTGAAAATCGAGTATTTAAACCTCGGGTCATCTTCTCAAGGAATTACAGGGAGGTATGTTCTTATTATTGGTTATGAGTCTTGTAAATTGGGGGTTTTGAAAGTAAGGAAGCAGTATGTTGAATGATAATAAGAATAAAATAAATAACTATAAAATAGACTCTTGGCAAGGTATGAAAACTGGAAGTCCTATCCTGGCTATCCTTATCAATTGTAATGAGAATTGGATTTTTCTTCCACTTTGTTAACCTCTAACTATGAAGGTAAGTTAAGTGGATGAATTAATTCTGATTCCTCAAGTCCTAGTTTTCCTTGGGAAAAGTTAGAGTTATTGGAACCCGAATTAATTCTTGAAGAATTCCAATTTTCAATCAACAATGAGTTTGATAACTCAAGTGTCTCCAATGACTCAACCAAAGCCAAAAGGGAAAAATCTAAATTATTTATATAAATAAAAGAAAGCAATCATAATTCTGAAATACCTCAAATTATATTAAATAAAGAAATCAATTCTAACATGGAGTTTATAAGCCAATTAGGCAACATAACTAATACAAGTATTAAAGCATCTGAAAGTAAAAGAGAAATATAAAATAAAAGGAATATTGAACCTGTGATGAAGAAGAAATAATCCTAAATCCTAAAACTAAATCCTAAGAGAGAGGAGAGAACCTCTCTCTCTAAAAACTACATCTAAATCCTAAAATTGTGTATTGTGAGCTTGTTATTATAAATGAATGGATTCTCCCACTTTATAGCGTCTAATCTGTGTTTTTTGAGCCGCAAACTGGGTCGAAAACAGCCCAGAAATCGCTGGAGAAGAAATCTGCCACGCTGATTTTTGCTACTACGACGCGTCCGCGTAAAGTACGCGTTCGCATCGCCTAGCGTCAGAGCAACTATGGTATATTATATATCAAATCGAAGCCCCAGATGTTAGCTTTCCAATGCAACTGGAACCGCATCGTTTGGACCTCTGTAGCTAAAGTTATAGCTGTTTGAGTGCGTAGAGGTCAGGCTGTACAGCTTAGCAATTTCTCCAACTTCTTGTATTCCTTCCACTTTTGCATGCTTCCTTTGCATCCTCTGAGCCATTCCTGCTCTGTAATCTCTGAAATCACTTAACACACATATCAAGGCATCTAATGATAATAAGAGAGGATTAAACATAGGGAATTTAAGGTCAAAGAAGCATGTTTTCAATCAAAGCACATAATTAGGAAGGCAAATGTAAAACCATGCAAATAGTATGAATAAGTGGGTAAAGAGTTGATAAAATCCACTCAATTGAGCACAAGATAAACCATAAAATAGTGGTTTATCATGCAGCTGCAAACATTATTCTCTTGCATTTCATGTTTCTCATTTTATTTTCTTCTATTGTTTGTTTTTGTCTTGTTATCTTCCATAAAGAAAATGTTTATGTATGGATTAGTACTTTTTTTTATCTTCAAGTTTGGAGAGGCTCAATCACTTCCCGATCTTATTCTGAGTTGGGTTTGTAAGTCCATTTGTTTCTTGCTGGTTAATCCTTTTATTTTAAGTCAAGGTGTTTTTCACAACTTGCTCAGTTTAATGCATTGCATTTGCATGCTATTGCAAAGGTTACTTTGTTGAATTATGATATTTATGATTAGTTGATGAATGAGATTATGAGATAGATGCATGATATGCATTATTCAATCATTAAGATGAAACAACTTTGTTTTTTCAAGCCTTTTTTGCTTTGCTTTATTCTGTGATTCAATTGACTTAAGTGAGTTTGAAATGTGGGGACCGTTCATTTCCCACTAAATGCATTTATTTTTCTAAATTGTGGTCCCAATTCACAGAATGAAAAGAACACTTTCAAGATACAACAAATGCACCGATTCTTCAGAGGTGGCTATAGTTGAATGTAAAGCAGAAGTACTCTGTTATAATACCCTTTTAGTAGAATAAAATTTAATCTTCAGTTTGTAGGCTACAAGATTATTCTTCTTAGTTGCAGAACCATCAACCAAAGCAATGGTTCATTGGTAGTAGTAATAAAAAATGACATGTCTGTAGTATAGCTGCTGTTCTAATCTTCCTTCCATTTGGTACTTGTCTTAGTTTAAATTTTGGATTTTTGTTTCTAATAACAAATCTTTATCTTCAGAAGGAAGATTCTAAGATGGTGGAGGCTCTTAAAGATGAAATTGCAAAGCTAGAAAGAAAGCAACTGTATGTGTTTTATAGGCAGAGCATTGGTACATTTTGTTTTTGGTTCATTATTCTTGTTTTTGGTATATTTTTTTCAGCCTTGATTGCTCATCTCCTCAAGGTTTGTCATTTTATCTATGAGTTTTTAATGTTGTTTATATAGTGTTTTTTATATTAATATCTCAAGTTTAATAAACATGATGTAAAGAAAATAGGTTATAGTAAATAAAAATGGTATAAATTATTGTAATTAGTCAGTTTTTTTAAGCTCATTTATGAAATTGCGGCTGCAATTTAATTTTTAAATCCACTCACTGAAATAGTGGCGGTTTTTTGAATGATTGCCGCAAAATATTGATTTAGTGGCGGTTATACCAGCGGTTTATGAAAACCGCCGCCAAACCCAATCCCGGCGCCCATATCCATGGCGGTCCTATGAACCGCCGGCATTTGATTTTGCGGCGGTTTTAAACCGTTAAAAGCGCCGCTAATCAATAAAAAAACCGCCGCCAATTCCTGCCTCCGTTGTAGTGACAGAAGTATTTGATTCAATCATAAACTATCTAAGTGATGTTTGTAACATCAATTTGGAACTATAAATCAAATAAAATTAATCTCATTTTATAAAATGAAGTTTGAAAAGACAATACTTTTCAACCAATAAAAAGTGAATAATTGATCATTAAAAAGAAATATCCAAAATTAAAACCAATAAAAACCTCCAAATTCACTACTAGAAAACTAGTTATTACAGACAGATATTTCCGACGGATTTTATCCTACAGAAATACAAACAGAATTTCAGAAGAATTTTTCATCGGAAAACAAGAAAATGAATTAGCATAAATTACAGACGGAAAATAAAATCCGTCAATAATTCTGTCGGTAAAATTAATTTTTTTCGTAGGAAATGTTTACAGACGGAAAATCCGTCTGTAATTTAAATTTTCCATCAGAAAATGTTAGATTAAACCTAATTCTACCCCACTCTCTCAAGCTCCATTCACACTCCATTCCATTCAACTAAAACGAGCTTCTTCCTCTCTCCTTCCATGAGCTTCTTCTTCCGCCGCTGCCGCCGCCGCTTGCGTCGCGTCTCCTCATCGCACAAGTTTCAATCAACGCTACCCCTTTGCTTCATACACCTCTGCCGATTTTGCTCCCGGAGCCTCCCCCTCGTCCCCACGCGCTTCTCCTCCTCTTTTGGCTACCATCGGCGTTTTTCTTCCACATTTTCGCCACCGTGTCCAACATCGTCATCTGTGAGATTCTCCTCGGAGCAACCACCAGGCTCCCCCGGGCAACACTCCACGACTATAAAGAGGTATACTCTGATTTTATGATTCTGTTACTTAGGGCTCAATTTTTCTGTGCGAATTTTAGGTTTATCAATTTTTCTTTGAGTTTTTATCTTCTCAAAATAATTTAGGGTTTTATTACAAAGACAGATATGGCAAGCTTTCTGTGAAGGAACGCCAATCCTTTGATTCCATTAGATGAATATATGAATATTCGCTTGCTGTTATTGATTTTGTTTATATTGAAGGTCCATGATACGCATTACGCATTGTTACTTGTTCATATAAATTTGCTTTTTATGTTGATATGTGAAATGTATACAATGTTTCTTGTGTTGTTTTTTTTTTCAATAGGTCTTGCTTCTGAAATACCTGAAGATCTATACCACTTGATCAAGAAGGCTATCTCAAACAGGAAGCACTTGGAGAGGAATAGGAAGGACAAGGACTCCAAATTCAGGTTGATTTTGGTAGAGAGCCGGATCCACCGCCTTGCACGTTACTACAAGAAGAACTTCCACCCGTACGGAAATAGTAAGTATCAAATATGTATTTTCTTTAAATCACAACGGTTTCTTAATGTGCCTGAACTTTTATTTTGATGACTAGACACCAGGATGATGCATTTCATGAGTACTTCTATTTTTAAAAATCCTTATGGTTCCCTGAATTGAGTTTTGTGTGGTTCATATTTTAATTGTGCTATTTGTTTAACTTCTTGCTCTTATTTATTTATTTACTGCAACTTTTAGCATTTGTAAATGTTTCTAATTTAGATTGTATGCTTTTCTTTCTGTCAGTGGGTTTGTTATCTGTATTTTATTGTTTCTAATTACTTCAGAGATTTAAAACAAAACACCTTTTCCATAAATAAAGTTAAAAATAAACACTCGTTATTTACAGGATTTGACGCTTACTCTATCAACACTTCTACCTGTAGTTTCTATAAATAATGACAGCAAAGATCAATCAGATTTCTCAATTGGACTTAAGGTAATACTATCTGTGCTTACTGTAAGATTCCAACCTTATTGAGTATTTATGACACTGATTGTTGATGAAAAAGGTTAAATGTTCTTTTTTAATTCAATAATGTTTGGCAGATGTATAATGAGGTGCAACGTTGCTTTCTCACAGTTGGCTTGGTGTATCCAGATGATTTGTTTCTGTTTCTTGTAAATGTAAGTTGTTGAAAATCTAGTTGAAGTGAATTTTCTATTCTGTTGATAAAAAAGGAAAAGAATAGTAAGCCGAAGGGAGATTAAGTTATACCATGTAAAGCTAAATAACTTGCTAGAAGAAATTAGACCCAGACTAAACATTAGATGAAGGAAGGCAATCAGTTGAACTAGTTTCTAGTTTGATTTAAAGTTGAATCATGTCCTATTTCTTTTACGTATTTTTGTTAGCCTGTGTGTTATGTTGAGGAAGGTGCCTTATTTGCACTGATGTTTCTTCCTTTTCCAAGGAGAAAATTATTTTGTTTCTCCTAATATGATATAAAAGTGTTGCCTTTCTGGCCTACTTTTCTTTTTCTTTCAGAAATGCAGGGTGAAGGAAGAAACATTGACCTTTGGTGGACTTTGTGTTTTGAAGCATCTTTTACCAAGGTTCTTGCTTTTCTGTTGCTGGTGATAATTGTCATGAATCATATTTTCAGAAAGCTTAATTTGTTCGGTAGATACATGAATAGCTTTATACCTTCAAATCGCATCAGGCAATAACATTTTTTGGGGCTGCAGCCCTGACAATGCTTGGGCCCACTGTATCTTCTACTGAAATTCAGCTTTTATTTGGAAGATTGAGTCGTAAACAAGGATTGAACTCTTGGTCGCATTTGGTTATAAGAGCTCTAATACCACCAGGCCATGAACTACCTTACCAAAAAACTTAGACTATATTTGGGTTGAGGGATATGACTAATTTGGTACCTTAACAGTTACTGTGTGTTATTATCTTATGCAAACTGACCTACAATTCTTATCTGAAGGTTATTTGAAGCTTGGCATAGTAAAATACCTCTACTTGTTGAAGCTGTAAAGTCCTTGCTAGAGGAGCCGAGTTTAGGTGTTCGAAAAGCACTTTCTGAGATAATCCATTATGAACCATGTTCATGTAATTTACTTCTGAACTAACACAGTTTCTTACCCTTCACTTTCTTTTGGTTTTTCCTGCCTTCCTTCTTTTCTTGTAGTTAATTGTGGTTATGGCTTCACATTGTTACTTGGTTGGTTCATCTGGAGAGTTGTTCATTGAGTATCTTATACGGCACTGTGCTTTAACTGACAATAATCGCGGTGATCTTGACATCCTGAATAAGAGAGTGGAGGTAAAATTTCTCCCCAATCCTTGCTTCTCAATAAACAAGTGCCACTTGTGTACAATGATAAGACCATGATTGAAACCAAAATTTACTTTCTTAAATGCCGTCTTAGCTTGGTGATGATCATGCCAAAAACTTATATTGTTGTGTCATGATTCAATTTATAAAAGGAACTATGCCACAAACATATAATTAGAAAGGGTGATGAGCAAGGCTCTATATATATATAGGACCCACATAAATTACATAACATCGAACCTTTTTCAGATATGTTAATCATTCTGAAGACAAAATAAAGAAACCTAAATTACACTTAGCTTCTCTTTACCAACTTCACATGGATAACATACCAGAAACATAAAAAAAGAATGTACTTCCCATGCATCTTTATTAGTTCTTTAGTCTTTACCTTTTTTGGTCGGTATTTAATTTGGTAATAATGAAAAAATTGTATATTGTGATTTAAATAAAATCTCTCATGCACTATATCTTACTCTGTTTAAATAAAAAAGCCCATAATTACATGAAAATGATTGAAAGGTATATGACATAGAGAGAGCATAACATAAGGTATTAAAGAATTCAAGTATGGAGACTTGAAAGTCTTAATAGATTGAAAATAAGGTATATTAATTTATAATTTATTCTCTCTAACATGATCCCAATTGCAAGAACCGTAAGGTCATTCTTTAAATTCTTTAATTCTATCATGGGAATGGTAGGCATGTCAATGATTATTTATGATTTATGGATAATCAAAATTTGGCTAGAAGAAAGATAAGATGTACCACCTACTTTTGAATTTGTATCTGAGACATGGTAATCAATTATACTTCCATTTATGTATTTATTTTATTCTCAAAATAAATCTTCCTTCTGTTATCATTCTTCATTAGTAATAAATTAATAATGACATTAGTACTAATGATTAGAACCATGTTATATACTAACTAATATTAGAGCTTTTGATTTGAAGTAGTGGTTTATGCTCCTATGCTTTCACTTTTTGTTGCAGGTTTGCTTATACTTTAATTTGCACTGGTGTTTTCATGTGTGTGGTAACATGTCTAGCACATATGGCAGCAGGTAGCATGAATGGTTATTGTCTTTCATGTGTATCCTTTTTCATTGCTCGTGTCAAGTGTATACGGTAGAATGGAATAGCTAACAAATTGAATCACACATAATACTTCTCAATTTATGATTATTATTCTTGTAATTAAGTTATTAAAGAAAATATTAAAGAAAAAAGACTTTTTATTGGTTAACTAAGTGGAACATTTGGCTTGCTGCACTTTCTATAATTTTGAGATTAATGACCTTAATTCAAAGCCAGTATATGGTGAGCATGATCATGATTCTTCTGCTGGAGGGTGTAGTAACAGCGGACATTCTCTTCAATTCTGATTGGGAGAAGGTACTCTCAATACTTATCATGTAAATGATATTTCTTTTTCTTTTCCATTTTTTTTAACTGCTAATGCACCTTTCAGGACTTGCCTTAGGACCCAACTGAAAAATTCAACAACTTCAAGGATTTTGTGGGGTCAAATTTTGATGTTTGCAAATGGATAAGACTAGTGATCATCTCAGCATAGGTGTATGACAAACTTTTCAAACGTTATGCTCATACCTAAAGAAGGCTTTGAATGCAAGTATAAATAGTGCAACTGTGGCTAGAGTTGAAATGGCAGATATTACCACTACTGATGATGCAGTTAGGCCTGATTGATCTCTGCTAGAAGCATCATCACTGTTGCAGTGATCAAGAGGGCTTCCACAAAGCTGTTGGTTCCCTTCGAATGCCTCGTCCGGCCAATGAGGGAATTTCCTGTCCAATTTTTCTTGAAGGTTATTGTAGGAGAGATCAAGCACTCCCAAGCTGCTCATGTCACCAACTTGTGGAGGGACTTCTCCAGTGAGTTGATTGTGAGAAAGATCAAGTGCTTCTAATTTCAACAGATTCCCAAAAAAAGCTGGGATTTCAGTTGAGAGATTATTGTATCTGAGGTCTAAATTGATCTGGAGATTTTGGAGTTTTTCAATTTCTGTTTTAGTATGGAAAATAACACAGCTTTTAGTATGGTTGATAGTTTTAGTATGGTTGAATAATACATTGAGGATTATAGTTGATGTATCAATATATTTTGTTTATATTTTGAATTATATTGACTTGCTTGTTTATTATAGTACTTTTTTTTTAGTTTGATAATACGATGAATTTGTTTATTTTTTGAAATATTATAAATATTCGAATATAAATTAGATAAAAATTTGTATTTATTTTGTATGAAAATAAGTTTATTTTGTAATTAGAAAAATACAAAAATTATATTTTACCTTACTAACGGATTTACAGACGGATTTTCTGTCTGTAATCAGAGTGTAAGATGATTTTCCAAAGTTCAAATTACAGAAGAAAAATTCGTCAAAAAATCTAGCTGTAATTACCGACGAAAAATCCGTCGGAAAATCTGTCTGTAATTACAGATGAAAAATCCGTCGAAAAATCCGTCTGTAATTACAGACAGGAAATTCGTCGGAAAGTTCGTTGCCTTTGGGAAATGGATAGAAAATTTACAGAGGAAAAATCCGTCGGTAACTGGTAAAAATTCGTCTGTAATTTTTTGACAGAAAAAATTCGTCGGTAAATAATTTTCGACGGGGCTTTTACAGAGGGACAAAATCCGTCGGTAACCAAAAATTTATCTGTAATAAAGACTAAATCTGTTTGTAAATCTGTCTGTAGTAATCTATTTTTTAGTTGTGGTTAAAACTCAACTAAAAAAAATTTAAAAGTAAAACAAAGAAAAAACAAATTTAAAATTTAGAATTTAAGTTTATAATTTAAAATTTAAAATTTAAAATTTACATTTTATAATTCAAAAAGTTTTATACTTTTTATTTTTTATG
>NC_029785.2:59618263-59693507 GCF_000816755.2 Arachis ipaensis
AAAAAATAAAGAGAAAAGAAGATAATAATAATAATAATAGAATAATTTTTTTTTAAAAAAATAGTTTTTATTTTTGTTTTATTAGATTTGTTTTTTGATAAATCCAATAATTATTAGCCGAATGATATTAGTTTCCCAGCATTTTTGAAAATCGAAAAAAGGAGGGGATAAATACTATCTACAAAGTACAAAGTTTTTGACAGAGTTTTAAAATCTGAAAGTCCATTCCACTTTACACACTCTTATACATTTTCTTTTTATTGATAGATTGTCTGTTAAATTCATTTCATGATTAGAATAGTTGTTGTTAGATTGTATTTTGTTTGAAGTGTAAGTTTTGTGTCTTTTGTATGTGAAAAATATTTCAAAATCAAAAAAATATTTGTTGTTAAATGTGAATTTTGATTGTTTTAGAATGCTTGTAGATTAGGAGAGTGCCCTGTTTCTGTTTTCATATGTAAAAAAAGGGGGGGGGGGGAGTTGCGTGAACACCACGCTTACACAAAGCGAAATGCACAGCTGCACCCACACGTACGTGTACATCACACGGACGCGTCGATTTACACTCTCACCATCCACGCTCAAGCGTACAGGACGCTTACGTGTCGCTTGTCCATCCTGCCACCCACGCGCGCGCGCACATGGCGCCCACGCGTCGATTCCGCGCCCTGCCTACCCTGTTTTCTGCTCTGTTTTCTTTTCTCCTCCTCTATTCTTTTCTTTCTTCTTTCTCCTTTCTTCTTCTTTCCTTTTCTTTTCTTCTCTCCTTTCCTCTTCTTTCTTCTTCCTTTTCTTACTTTCTCTCTTCCTCCCTTTTCAAATTTCCACTTCTCATTTTTCTTATTTTTCATTTTTTTTCATATGTTGCAGTTGCTTATTATCATCCATTGTATTTTAATCTGGTTCTTATAACTTGTTTTTAGTTTCTTTTCTAAATTTCTTATTTTAATAATGGTGTTGAATTTTTTTACTCAATTGTTGAGAATTTCTTGGTTAATCTTGGTGCTTCTTGACTTGTTTGATATTGATGGGTAATGAAATTTCTAATTCCATGCTTAACCTTTGATGATCCTTGTATCCTTTGTGCATTGATGTGAGCTTACATGTCTTTCATGACCCACTCTTTCTTGTTTGAACTTAATGCTCGACATGCTCTTCATGTTATTCACTTATGCTTTGACTTTCCTCTTGCATCAAGTATTAGTTAATATGCCCTTTACCTATATTGTTCTCTCACTTACATGCGTAGCTAACATGTAGTGAGAACCTTACTCTTATTTGGCATTAGTCCCCGCCTATATTCTATTTGCTTTGATATCTTTGTTATAGGCTTAATTATCCTTCTTTCTCTTTCCTTTTAGGTTGGCCACCAAGAAGAAAAGGAATGGAAAAGCTTCTAAATGGGGCAACAAACAAGTTCACCTGCACAACTTTTTGAAGGAGCTCATCAATTGTAGCAACCCATCCACCTTGCTCTCCTTTGCATGCACCGAGGACGGTGCAAATTTCTAAGTGTGGAGAGATCGTCCGACCGACCTCCATGGTAACAACTTTTTTTTCCTTTTTCAACACCAATTCTTGATTTTCTTTGTTAGTTAGTTGTTGCATTGCATGATAGGTTGCATGCTAGTTAGAATTTGTACATATTTGACCACTTCTTCTTATTTTAGGACTACTTGGTTAGGGTGATGATTTCTTTTCCAAGAAAAATTGCTTTAGGGCACCCTACCAATTTGAATTTTTTTTTTGTTGAACTTGCTTGAAGAATTTATTTTGGAACATGGTTTTTGAGCTAAGAACACAAGCATGTGAGTTTTGAGCCAAATTGTGTGGTTACATCTTATAACCACTTATTTTCCATTCTTGTGTGCATTATTCTCTTTCTATGATTGTAATCTTTGATTTGTTTTATTCTATATGTCCATTATTCCATGTATACATGCATTTATATGATTGAGGCCATCATTTCATTTAGCTTACTTACCCAAATAGCCTACCTTTCATCAACTATTGTTAGCTAATTTTGAGCCTATTTAATCCTTTTGTTCTTAATTATAACACATCAGTACCCCTAAGTGAAAAACAATAAATGTCCTTAATTTGGATCTTTGATTAGTTTAGGCTAGTGAAAGTGTGTATCATTTGGGTATGAGAAACTTGGGACATTGGTTGAGGTAAAGGTGTAATTTATATTTTTATTGAAAATCATGGGATTGGGTACATGCTTATGCATTAAATATGTAAAAACCATATGCATTGATACGTTTGTATATACTTTTGTTAAAAAAATTGAGAAAAAATGTAGAAAAAGAAATAGAAAAATAAGAGAAAAAAATATATGACAAAAGAAAAATAAAAAGAGAAAAATAGAAAAAGAAAAGTAATAAAAAGGGAACAAAAATGTCCCAAAATAAAGAAATAATAACAATGCATATGGGATGTGCATTAAAAAAAGAATGCATGAGTATGTGAAAAAGTGGAAATCATGGGGAAGCTAAGTTGTGTATTAGAATTGTATAGGTTTCTATATGTGTTAGGTGAGAGCTTAGGCTAATCAATGATGCAAATTTTAAGCTCACTTAGCCATATATGCATCCCTACCTTTACCCTAGCCCCATTACAACCTATGAACAAGTCCTCATGATGAATGTATGCATGCATTGAATAATTGTTGATTGTTAGAAGAAAAACAAATCAGAAAAGCATGATTAGAAGAGAATTGAGTGAATCAACCCTATACACTTGAGCAACTAGAGTGGATACACTTCCGGTGAGGGTTCGATGCTCAATTCCTTGTTCCCGGCTTTCATGAGCTTCCTTTTTGCAAGTTTATTTGAACTTCATGTTGATATTTGAATTGGTAGGATTCATGAATCATTATATGATCTTAGCCCTACTTGCTCATACATGCTCTTGGAGATTGATTTGCTTTTGACCAAGTAGGTAGAATCATCTTGCATTTAGTTGCATTTATATAGATAGGTGCATATAGTTTCTTTGCATTGAATAAATGTTCATACCCCTTTTCTTGTCCTTCTTTATCCTTAGCATGAGGACATGCTTGGTTTAAGTGTGGGGAGGTTTGATAAACTCCAATTTTGTGGTTTATCTTGTTCTTAATTTAGGGGATTTTATCACCTTTTCCCACATTTATTCAATGAAATAGCATAGTTTTGTAATTCTCCCTTAATTTATGCTTAAGTGTAAAAACATGCTTTTTAGGCCTTAAAATAGCTAGATTTAATCCACTTTAATTCCATTTGATGCCTTGATATGTTTGTTAAGTGATTTCAGGTTTAGAAGGTAAAGATTGGATTGAAGGAATGAAGGAAAAGCATGCAAAGTGGGAGAACTCATGAAGAAATGAAGGAACTGCAAAGCTGTCAATCCTAACCTCTTCGTACTAAATCAATCATAACTTGAGCTACAGAGGTCCAAATGAGGTGGTTCTAGTTGCGTTGGAAAGCTAACATCCGGGCTTCAAAATGATATAAAATTGCAGTTAGGTGACACGCACGCGTTCTTCACACGCACACGTCGCAGGACCAGCGTGGACCATTTTGGGCAAAACGTGGCCAGCTATTTCTGAAGCATTTTGGGCCCAATCCAACTCATTTCTGATGCTATTGAACCCAAAGATTGAAGGGGGAAGGAACCAAGTAGTCATAGTTTAGTTTTCATCATGCTTTAGGGTAGAATTCTAGAGAGAGAGGCTCTCTCCTCTCTCTAGATTTAGGATAGAAATTAGGTAAAGTTAGGTTAATCTCTCTCAAATTTCTCTTTCAATTCTTGTTTTTATTTCAATTCTCTTTTTTTAGTGTTCTATTGTCTTAATCTTCTTAGTTCTCTTGTTAATTTCTTATTTTTCTCTCTCTTATGTTGATGAACAATTGTTGGATATTGATTTCTTTTAATGCAATTTTATGTTCCCATGTCTCTTTTATATTGATCTTGATTGTTATTATTGATTTCTTGCTTATGTTAGTTGTGGGTTTCTTTAATTCTTAAATTTTGTGATGCTTACTTTTCTTGCACACTAGGTGTTTGATAAAATGTTTCCATTAGTTTTTGAGTAGTTTTCTTTACTCTTGGCCTAGGCTAAGGGGATTGAGTGACCTTGAGTCATTGGGTCTAACGGATTTGGTGATTTGAGAACCCTTAGTGGTCAATTTGATAACCATTAACACTAGCCTACTACTAGGTCAATTAGTAGCTAGGTTAGGGCTTATGGATTGATGTTGATCAAGCCAATTGATATACTTCAAGTATAGAAGTAAACTTAATGAGCTTGGTTCCTCACAATTGTCAACATATGGTTTGTTGACAAGGATGGTGACCTCAATTTCCCATGTCTTAGCCAAGAGTTCTTTTTCCTTATTTTATTAGTTCTTGTTATTTTACTTTATTGTCATTTATTTTCTTGCTAATTACTAAATCAAACCCCTTGCATCTTCATAGCAAATAATTGATCACTTTATTGCAATTCCTTGTGAGACGACCCGAGGTTTAAAAACTTCGGTTAATTTTTATTGGGGTTTGTAATTGTGACAACTCAAATTTTTGATGTCAGAATTATTTGTTGGTTTGGAGCTATGCTTACAACGAAGTTCTTATTTCTATAAGAGAAATTCTAGACCGACACGACAATTCTTCACTATCAGAGCTCTGGGCGTAGCACGCCAAGCTTTTGAAGCCTATTCTCATCAATGGGCGTGCCACTTGGTGCTCTGGGCGTGGCACGCCAAGCCAACATTCCAGCAAGGGAGATTGAAGAGTTCAACATGGGCATGCCACTTGATGTCAAAGGCGTGGCATGCCAACCTTAATTGTGACTTGGGCGTGCCACTTGGGTTCTAGGCGTGGCACGCCAACCTTGAAAGAATGTAGTTCCAACATGGGCGTGCCACTTGGTGCTATGGGCGTGGCATGCCAAGTTTGTGAAGCCAATATCTCAAAGAGAGCGTTCTACTTGGTGTTTTGGGCGTAGCACGCCAGGCTTGAGTTCCAGAGAAGTGATTTTGAGCCCCACTATGGGCATGGCACGCCAGGGCATATGCCAACCTGACATCCTCTATTCAAATGAACATATCTTGAGCTACACAACTCCAAATGAGATAATTCCAGTCCCATTAGAAAGTGAACATCTAGAGATTTCCAACCATATATAACATGTTATGGTGGACACTTGAATTGAGGAAGATATTGACCCCAAAAATACAAGGAGCAAAATACGTCCATGCAGAGTTACCAATTTGACCTCTTCATATTAAAAGAAACATAACTTGAGTTGTAGAGGTTCAACTGATGTGCTTTTGGCGGTGTTCGAAAGCTGACATCAAGAGCTTTCCAACGATATATAACACTCTATAGTGGACATTAAATATGGAGGTAAAAAAAGGCCATTATTTCAGCATTACAAACCTGGGCGTGGCACGCCAGCTCCAGGGCGTGGCACGCCAACTTCTTTCCCAAAATGGGCGTGGCACGCCAGGTCTTGGGCATGACACGCGAAATCTAATGGCCAGAAAGGAAGTTCTGGTGCATCATTGAAGGTGTGGCACGCCAAGAATGGGCTTGGCACGCCAGTTTTACAGCACAGGGGGCGTGGCATGCCAAGCATTGGGCGTGGCACGCCGGGGTACTTGACAGACTGACATAACTTGAGCTACAGAGGTCCAAATAAGTTAATTCCAGTGTGTTAGAAAGCTAACATCTAAGGCTTTCTAACAATGTATAATACTTCATAGTGGACATTCAATTTAAGGCCCAAACAACTCCATTCTTTCAACGTGCAAAGTGGGTCACAATCCAAAGAGAAAATTCTATTGGGCGTGGCACTTGAACCCACACGCCAAACTCTTCCTACTGCCCCCAACCTTCAACCAAGCCCACTCCAACTCTCATTCAAGCCACAATTGTCAATCAATCAGGGCCACAAGAAGCATCTAGAATAGTTTATTTTCATTTCATTGTAATTTTCTTTTAATTTCATTTAAGTTTGTAATTTAGGAGAGCCTATATAAAAGCCTTAGTTTCATAGAATTAGGAATGCTGGGGGAATATTCTGCTAGAGAGGGTTCTTCGGACTCCCTCTTCTCACCCACACTTCTCTCCTCTTCCACTTTCTTACTTGTAAATATTTTAGTTATGAATCACTAACTCTTTCCATTGGGAAAGAGAGCTCTATTATTTTTCAAAGGATTAGATTGTTTTTATTCTTCTTCTTCTCTTCATCTCTCTTTGATTTACTAGAAGGGATTTTGTTCTTCATGTTAGCATTCAATTATCTTGGAAAAGAGATTGAATGTATTTGGGTTTTATGTGAACCTTGGCAGAGGAATCATAAAACCATGCTTGAAATCCTTTCTCACACTTGAGTAGATTTGGGTTTTGGGTTGGATATTGTGACATTTAATCTACCCACTACTTGGATTTATGAGGATGTGTGGTATAATCAGGGAACAAGCATCATCTCCTCTCATGATCAACTAGACCAAGGAATTAGCTATTGATCAAGATTGGGGAGATTGAGTTACCAAGGAATTAGGACTCAATCACTCATGATTGCCAAGAGGTCAATGAGTTGTATTATTGAAGATGAGATGAAATCAATTAATCCGAAGAATGCAATATGTCTTTATCCCAATGCTTATTTTATCTTTCTTTATTTTATTTACTTTATGGTTATTTACATTTTCTGCACTTTATATTTCCAGCACTTTACATTTCTAGCACTTTACTTTCTTGTACTTTACATTCTTGCCATTTACTTTCTTGCACTTTATTGCTTTCTTTTACTTTCATGTCATTTACATTTTCTTGTTGTTCATTACTTCAATATGATAATCTAACTAGGATAATCAATTAACTATTGTTTGCCTTAATCCGTTAATCTCTGTGGGATTCGACCCCACTCCTAGTGGGTTATTACTTGACGATATTTGGTGCGCTTGCCAAAGAACGGATTCATTTTATATGGGGAGTGAATTCCGTCCATCAAGTGTTATAGCGCCATTTCCGGGGATTAATTGTGATTAACAAACTACCGGTTGGTTGATTACCTAGATTAGATATTTTTTTCTTTTTTTTGTTTTTCTCAATTAATTTCTTTTAATTTTCTCTTGCTACTAAGGTGTTTGTGTTATTGCCTCACTAAGGACTCCTTATCTCTGATATAAGGAATTTCAATTTTTCTTGGTGTTTGTGTTTTACAAAATTTAAATGGAGTTTACCTCACATTTCCATCAATAATGTCATATGGGATATTGCCCACCACCACAAAATGATTCAAGTCATTATCCTAATGGTGGCTGAGAATATCACCAAGGAATGAGACAAAATGATCAATCAAATTTCATGGAAAACTTTCCACCACCACAAAGTAATCCACGTTATTATACTCATGGTGGGTGGGAGTATCAAGAACACGAAATAGGGTGCTCCCCAAGGCCACAAAATGGTCCATATTTTGATGAGTGTAATCACTACTCATATTGTGGCTGGGAAGATCAAAATCAAAGAGATTTTACTCATTCATACCCCATTCATCAAGAGCCATCACATCTTAATTATCCAACCTCACCTTCTAGTTTTACATGTCCAAATTCTTCATCACTTGAGCATGCCTCAGCACAAAATTCCTTCCAAATCCATACAATCTATTTCATCATCCACAAAATTTATTCTACTACACACAAGATTCTTTTCATGGTCTACAAAACTCATTCCATCACCCACAAAGCTCATACCACTCACAGAACATGCAACCACAAAACAACCAATTCCATCCACAAGCCAACTCCAACCAACCTACACAACCTTCCTTAGACACCCAAAGATTCTCAAGGATTGAAGCCCTCCTTGAAAGCCTTGGAGAGAAAATAAAAATCATTAGAGAGGAGGGAGAGAAGATGGATAGTAGTATGGAGGATTTCATCCAATGGTCTAGAAAATTTAGAGAGGAACAAGATATCACTTTCAAGAACATTGAAGTGCATACAGACCAACTTGCTAAATACTTAGCAAAACCCACCAATACCTTTCCAAGTGACATTAAGAAAGAATGCAAGGCCATGGATAAGGTAGTTCTAAGCAAGGAGGATGAAGATCAAATGGTGGGTACAAGGGAGGAATTGGAAAAATAAGAAAAAGAGGGACCCATACCAAGTGAGACTCCAATGAAGAAGGAGGAGATTGTGAAAGTGTATAAGCCTAGGGCTCCATACCCACAGAGGCTACTAAAGGTGACAAACAAACATGAAAACTCACTCCCAAAGGAAGCAATATAAAATCATGCAGAAGAAAGGGAGGAAGTCAATCAAGGGAGTCCACACTCCAATGAAGCAGAGAGTTGCATAAAAGGTGAGTTCATTGAACCACCAATTCAAGAAGCTCTTGATGAAAAAGACACTCCAACCAGCACACAACAACCAAGTCTTGAAAGCAAAGAAGTGAATGCAATCAACAAAAACACTAAAAAGAGGATGGTGACCAAGAAACAAAGGACCATATCCATGAAGAAGAAAAGGTCAACCAAAAGCAATTCCACCCCTATCCCAACAAGCAACTTCACTCAAGATAACAACAAAAGAAAGCTTGCTAGGAGGCACTCAAAACAGGGGACATTAACTGGCTCCTCTTTCCTCTTGAGGTCATTCCTCTTAACAAACTGGAAGAAGTGGAAGAAAGTTGAGAACAACATGTCAAGCTAATGACATTAAAAGAGCACTTGTTGGGAGACAACCCAACCGTAGGTAATATTTCCTTTCTTTGCTTTGTTTTTTTTCAATAATTTGGCATATGATTGCATTCTAAGTTTGGTGTTGCCATGCAACAATTTGATTTTCAATCTTCACTTGGTACTTGCATCATTCCAAAATGAACGTGTCACACTAAGTTTGGTGTGCCACTTATCTTTCATACAATGTATCATGCACACCCCACTTGTTAATGTAATCACATTGCCTCTGCTTCTTTCTTGTGCCTTTATTGTGATTCTTAATTTTGCTTGCCTAAAACACATGTACTACTGACACTCTATTGTTTAAGACATTCATGACCCATCATAAACCCTATCACCACTGTTTTAATTGTTGCTTGAGGAAAAGCAATCATTCTAAGTTTGGTGTGAGAAGGGGAAGAATAGGAGGAAAAGGACAACAACAATGAAGATGAACTACAAGGTGGTAAAGTTTTTTTTTCCTCTTATTTGTTTCCAGTACATTTAAATTGTATGATTGTCTTCTATTTTCTCTGTATGCATGTGTGTTGTGAATAAGCATAGCTTGATTGCTGAATTGTAACATGTGCTATGATATCATAATTACCATCTTGAATTTTGTGAGTTCAAAGCAATCTAGTTTCATGATCATAAACAAACAAGGTAATTAAAGAAGTTACCATGAGCTTATAAATATTGGAAAGCTAGCATGACTATTGTTGCTCAATTGCATTTGAATTTGTTTAATTGAAGTTCTCATCTAGGACATTTTATGAAATTTTTTTTTGAAATCATGAAAATCTTGAAGAAGCAAATGCAAGTAAGGCAAAAAAAAAAAAAAAAAGAAAAGGAAAAGAATGAGAAAGCTGAAGGCTCTGAGTACCAATGACAATTCATTTGTTAAGTACTTGTGGTGTTTATGTATCAAGCAAAAATCTTGAAAACAAAACACTTAGAGTCAAGGCTAAGCTCAAGTGTAAAAGAACTCCCTCAAAGCTCAAGGCTCTGAGCATCAACGATTAAAGAGTAAAGAAAAGAAACAAATGAGCTTAAAGAGTCCTCTAATTAAATGCTTGTGGTGCTTATGTATCAAGTGGTAATACTTGAAAACAAAGCATTTAGAGTCGTAGCTTTCAATACATGGTGCAAAGCACCCAAGAAGCTAAGATAAGAAAAGAATTAAAAGTTCGCTTCAAGGAAGGAACATAAAGAAAAAGATTTCATAAAATGAGCTAGATAGAAGCATCAATCATTTGAATCTCTTTTGTGATTGTAGCTTGCATAAGAAACTAGCCAACCATGAACATAAAAATTGCTACTCTTCTCACCTTGGTTTGTCAAACTTTATTGCATGATTCTTTATTGCTTGAGGACAAGTAATGTTTAAGTTTGGTGTTGTGATGACTGCGCATCATGTCATGTTTTTCTATGCTTTTTCACCTTTGATTTCCAATGATCATGCTTAATTATTGAGTATTTTTGTGCTTAAGTTGTATATTGCTTTGATTTCTTTGAACTGTTTAACTTTGTGGAAAATGGTGGAAAAAGAAGCAAAAAGCACAAAAGAAGCAAAGGAAGTTGGCGTGCAACTTGGTGCTCTGGGCCTGGCACGCCAGGCCAATGAAACAGAGAAGGGGTACTTAACACAACACAATGGGCGTACCACTTGGAGCTCTAGGCGTGGCACGCCAAGCTTTTAAAGCCTATTCTCATCAATGGGTGTGCCACTTGGTGCTCTGGGCGTGGCACGCCAGGCCAACATTCTACCAAGGGAGATTGAAGAGTTCAACATGGGCGTGCCACTTGATGTCAAAGGTGTGGCACGCCAACCTTAATTGTGACTTGGGCGTGCCACTTGGGTTCTAGGTGTGGCACGCCAAGCTTGAAAGAATGTAGTTCCAACATGGGCGTGCCACTTAGTGCTATGGGCGTGGCACGCCAAGTTTGTGAAGCCAAAATCTCAAAGAGAGTATGTCACTTCGTGTTTTGGGAGTGGCACGCCAGGCTTGAGTTCCAGATAAGTCATTTTGAGCCCCACTATGGGCGAGGCACGCTAAGAATTGGTGTGGCACGCTGGGGCATATGCCAGCCTGACATCCTCTCATTCAAATGAACATATCTTGACCTACATAACTCCAAATGAGATGATTCTAGTCCCATTATAAAATAGACATCTCGAGATTTCCAACCATATATAACACTGTATGATAAAAACTGGAATTAAGGAAGATATTGACCCCGAAAACACAAGGAGCAAAACACGTCCCTGCAGAGTTACCAGCCTGACCTCTTCATCTTCAAAGGAATATAACTTGAGTTTTAGAGGTCTAAATGATGTGATTTTAGTGGCGTTGAAAAGCATACCTCAAGATATTTTCAGCGATATATAACACTCTATAGTGGACATTAAATATGGAGGTAAACAAAGGCCATTATGTTAGCATTGCAAACCTGGGCGTGGCACGCCAACTCCTTTCCTAAAATGGATGTGGCACACCAGTTCTAATGGCCAGAGAGGAAGTTTTGGTGCATCATTGAAGGCATGGCATGCCAAGAATGGGCTTGGCACGCCAGTTTTACAGCACAGGGGGCGTGGCACCCCAAGCATTGGGCGTGGCACGCTGGGGTACTTGACAGACTGACCTCTTCACCTTCAAATGGGCTTAACTTGAGCTACAGAGGTCCAAATGAGTTGATTCTAGTGGCGTTAGAAAGCTGACATCTAGGGATTTATAACAATATATAATACTTTATTGTGGACATTCAATTTGAGGCCTAAACAACTCCATTTTTTTAACGTGCAAAGTGGGGCACAATCCAAAGAGCAAATTTTATTAGGCGTGGCACTTGAACCCACACGCCAAACTCTTCCTGCTGCCCCCAACCTTCAACCAAGCCCACTCCAACTCTCATTCAAGCCACAATTCTCAACCAATCAAGGCCACAAGAAGCATCTAGAATAGTTTATTTTCATTTCATTGTAATTTGCTTTTAACTAGAGTAAAGTACCCTTTTTGTCCCTAACGTTTGGGGTAAGTCCTATTTGTGTCCCTAACGTTTAAATCGTCCTATTTGTATCCTTAACGTTTAAAAAAGTGATTCAATGTTATCCTACTATCATTTATACTAACAAATCAGATTATATTTTTCAATTATTCTCACTTAGATGTATTCATTCTTAATTAGGTCTCATTTGGATGTGTTCGAGTTTAATATTATACCCAATATTTGTGTTTAGATTCAATTATGTTCCTAGAAAAGTGAATTATATAAATGTTGTAGGAATTAGTTTCAACATTTGATGAGCTATTTTTCGGAGTAGATCATCGATTCTATCACAGACATTTGTATTCTAACTTCAAGAAAAGATTTTTAAAACTCAAACTAAAGCGCTCATGATGTGTAATTGATGGCAGGATAACATTGAATCACTTTTACAAACGTTAGAGATACAAATAGGACGATTTAAACGTTAGGGACACAAATAGGATTTACCCCAAACGTTAGGGATAAAAACGATACTTTACTCTAATTTCATTTAAGTTTGTAATTTAGGAGAGCCTATATAAAGGCCTTAGTTTCATAGAATTAGAAATGCTGGGGGAATATTCTGCTAGAGAGGGGTCTTCGGACTCCCTCTTCTCACCCACACTTCTCTCCTCTTCCACTTTCTTACTTGTAAATATTTTAGTTATGAATCACTAACTCTTTCCATTGGCAAAGAGAGCTCTATTGTTTTTCAATGAATTAGATTATTTTTATTCTTCTTCTTTTCTTCATCTCTCTTTGATTTACTAGAAGATATTTCGTTCTTCATGTTAGCATTCAATTATCTTGGAAAAGAGATTGAATGTATTTGGGTTTTATATGAACCTTGGAAGAGGAATCATAAAACCATGCTTGAAATCTTTTCTCACACTTGAGTAGATTTGGGTTTTGGGTTGGATATTGTGACATTTAATCTACCCACTACTTGGATTTATGAGGATGTGTGGTATAATCAGGGAACAAGCTTCATCTCCTCTCATGAGCAACTAGACCAAGGAATTGGCTATTGATCATGATTGGGGAGATTGAGTTACCAAGGAATTGGGACTCAATCACTCATGATTGCCAAGAGGTCAATAAATTGCATGATTGAAGATGAGATGAAATCAATTAATCCAGAGAATACAATATCTCTTGATCCCAATACTTATTTTATCTTTCTTTTTTTATTTACTTTATGTTTATTTACATTTTCTGCTCTTTATATTTCCAGCACTTTACTTTCTTGTACTTTACATTCTTGCCATTTACTTTCTTGCACTTTATTGCTTTCCTTTACTTTCATGTCATTTATATTTTCTTGTTGTTCATTACTTCAATATGATAGTCTAACTAGGATAATTAATTAACTATTGTTTGCCTTAATCCGTTAATCTCTGTGGGATTCAACCCTACTCCTAGTGGGTTATTACTTGACGATATTTGGTGCGCTTGCCAAAGAACAGATTCATTTTATATGGGGAGTGAATTCCATCCATCAAGAAGCTCTCTCTTATCTCTAGAATTAGGTTAGATTAGGATAGATTCCTCTTAGATTTAGGTTTAATTGTTATTTTGATTTACTTTTCTTTGCAATTTATTGCTCTTAGATCCTTGCTTTCTTAGTTTGCTTGCTATTTCCTCTATTTTGTTGATTTTATGTTTATGAACATCTTGTAGCTTTTAATTTCATTTAATGCAATTGATGTCTTTTTATATTTCTTGTTGTTTAATTGAGTTGTTATTGTTATTTTCTTGCTTTGGGTAGTCATAGATTTAATATTTCTTGCACTTTTATCATGCTTTAATTTCATTTTATACCTTTCAAGTGTTTGCTAAAATGCTTGGTTGGATTTTAGAGTAGATTTTGGTACTCTTGGCTTGTGATTGAGGACTTAGGTCCCTTGAGATTGTTGATGTCCAGTTCCATTGGTGATTTAGGGGTGTTAATTGGTTCTAGGACCAATTATATCCACTTGACTTTCCTTCAATTGTTAGAGGATAACTAAGTGGAATTAATCCTTTGTAATCACCATGTTGTAGTCAATGGTCCAAGATAGGAAACCTTGACTCTTGATCCTTGCCAAGACCCATCTTAGTTGTTAGTTTTACTTTCTTGTCATTTATATTTTCTTGTCTATCAAACCCAAAAATCCCAAAATATACACCCATAACCAATAATATGCACACTTCTCTGCAATTCCTTGAGAGACGACCCGAGATTTAAATACTTTGGTTTATTTTTATTGGAGTTTGTAGTTGTGACAAACAAAATTAAACTTTGATGTGAGGATTAATTATTGGTTTGGACTATGCTTGCAACGAAATTCCTTTGAGAAATTCTAGACCGACATTTATTCCCCATCAAGGAGGGACCTGTGTCCTCTATGATGGATCGGAGTTTCGATTCTCTGGATTTTATTGATCAGCATCTCCTGCCGGGTACTGAGGGATTTTTCTATGAATGTGATGATGCGGGGCAGGCGAAAGTCCGTATATCGTGCCCTCCTCTGTTCAGCTGGCATTTTTCGACAGGCGTAGCCGATGTTGACTCAGGTAGCCCTCATGGACGGCAAGCTCTGCCAGCCCCAAGTAGAGACTGGGAAGTTGAAGGAACAGCTGGAGGCGGATGAGATTGCTCGTCCGAAGGCCGTGAAGGATGCTGAGGATGCTGGCTCGGAAAGTCTTCCTCTTTCTGAGTTGGAGATCTCGCTTCGTTCTCAGCTGGCTCGAGAGCAAAAGCGGGTAGCTGATGCTGAGCCGAGGGTTGCTGTCGTAGTTGCCGAGGTAGAGTTGTTGAAGGCTGAGGTGGTCAAGCTGAAAAAGGAGAACGAGGGACTGGTTACGGATGCTAAGGATGCGATCTTGGCGACGGAAGAGACGTTGAAGGCTCAGGTTCGAGTGCTAGGCCCTGATGTCGATGTGTCCGTCATGGGAGCATTCCGAACCGCGAAGGATGGGGAGATCGTGGACTTGGAATGACATTTTATGTTTTTATGCAAAAATTTTCAAAGTTTAATTTGTGAGTCTTTTTGGCATAACAATTTCTTTTATATGCCGTTTGATCGGCGTGCATATTTTTACTTTTGTGAACAATTTCCTTAAGTTTCCGTGCCGTTTTCTCGGTGAATTTTGAACTGTTCTTAGGTGACCTCTTGGTGGTCTATTTTGCATAGTTATGAATAATGGGCCTCCTGGTAGGCTGTTTTCATACTTGTGTTTATTTTAGGATATCCGTTTGTATTGGCCTCAAAGGTGTTCGGACCCTGGGATAGCCATTTATTTATTCTGTTTGTGCCGTCAGTTTGGGGAGAACGAAGGAGAAATGTTTTTTGAAAAGAAATTGTAAGAATGATTTTATTATGGGTTGGGCCTCGTTAAAATCTCCCGTTGTGGGTAAGAAAGAGTGCCCAACAAAGAAAATAGAAATAATGATAAATGAAAAATAAAAAATAAAAGAATATCACATAATTGTAAAATAACCTTAATCTTGCAAAAGGTATCAGCTCGATGGTGCATTCTTATGTGTAGTAGCGCATATGTTCGCTGCGTTTCATGACCTTGGTAATTCGGTCCCGTTGAGTCGTTTGAGTTTGTAGGCTCCTTTTCCTTTTCTGTTGAGTCCCGTTGAGCCTGGGGTGGGAGTACTGATATCATTGCGCTGGAAGACAAGGTCTTCCGGTTTGAAGTCCTGTTTTACCATGCCACGGTTGCACCTTTGGCTTATCTTTTGTTTTAGGAATAGTTCCTGTAAGTGTGCTATGCTTCTGACTTCGTCCGCAAGGTCCCACTCTGCGTCCTCATCGTGTCCTCCCACGATTCTCCGTGTGCTGGGGTCCTCGACCTTTACCGAAATAACGACATCTAGGCCGTATGTTAGCCGAAAGAAGGTCTCCCTAGTTGAAGTTTGGGGGCATGTTCGGTATGACCAGAGGATAAATCCGAGCTTGTCGGCTCAGAGACCTTTAGCTTCGTCTAGTCATTTTTTTAGGCTTTTCACGATGATTTTGTTGGCCGCTTCTACTTGGTCATTGGNATTGTCCACAAACTGGGATCCGTTTTTGAGATTACAATCTCAGGGATTCCAAAACGAGTTATGACTTGTCTCCAGAACAACTTTCTGCATTAAGTGGCCGTGATGGTGGCTAGTGCCTCAGCTTGGATCCATTTTGTGAAATAATCGATGGTGACTACGAGGTACCTGAGTTGCCTGGGAGCCATGGGGAAGGGTCCCACTAGGTTAATTTTCCAGGTTCCAAAAGGCCATGGTCTTGGCATTTTTGGCAACTTTTGACCAATTGGAGAGAGTCTTTGATGATGGTGGGCTAGAAGTACTTGACGCAGATGATCTTTTGGGCTAGGGATCAGCCCTTGACGTGGTAGTCGCGGCATCCTTGGTGAATCTCACGAAGTATGTAATCTGTTTCGCCGGGTTCTATGTACTTGAGGAGGGATTTGGACAATCCTCATTTGTACAGTTGCCTTGCAATTATGGTATACTTTGCAGCTTCCCTACCGTCATGAGGTATCACAGGATTGAAAAAGTTCAAGAGTACTGATCTGATATGGTGAGGTTTGTCGTGGTTGTGGCTGCGATGGATGGTGTCTTGATGACCTCCTGGATTAGTAATTAGTTCGCTGGGACCGTCTTGGTACTTGCCAACTTAGAGAGTAGGTCGCCCTCGCATTCCATCCTTTGGGAATGTTCTGGATGGTCACCTTGTCAAACTGGGTGGTTAGTTCCTTGAGTTTAAATAGGTACAACTCCCGTGTTTGGTAGTCCCTGTTTATTTGGGAACTAACTACTTGAGAGTCACTACAGACTTCTATTGTTTTCGCCCTGGCTTCTTTGGCTAGGGTCCATCCGGCTAAGAGGGCTTCGTATTCGTCTTGGTTGTTGGAGATCGGAAACTCGTACCAAATGGAATGTTCGATAGCGATCCTGTTCTTGTTTTCTAGTATTATTCCCGCTCCTCCCGAGCTGGTGTTTGATGATCCGTCGACGTGGGGATTCCATAGCTCCGGGGATTCACTTCCTGGGGTCATTTCAACAATGAAGTCCACCATGGTCTGAGCCTTGATTGCATTCCTGGGTTTAAAACCAATCTCGTATTGAGATAGCTCGATCGTCCAAGTGAGTATTCATCCTGCCAGGTTCGGATTCTGTAGCACTTGCCTAACAACCTGATCTGTTCGGACCGTGATGGGGTAGCTTTGGAAGTATTACCGAAGGCGTCGGGATGCCGTGAGTAGTGCGTAGGCGAGTTTCTCGAGCCTCGAGTAGTGTGTGATGGATATTAGTGATGTAACCACACAATTAGGCTCAAAACTCACATGCTTTTGTTCTTAGCTCAAAACATATTCCATAATGTGTATAATTCAAGCAAGTTCTAATTTTTTTTTTCAATCAATTGGGGTGTCCTATAGATAAATTTCTTGAAAAAAAATCTCATTATTTTGACTAAGCTTATTATGTATATATATGCAAAATAAGAAAATGCAACTAGAAATTCCTAAAAAACCTAAAAAAATGAGCTGCAAAAGTGTTGGAATTAAAAATCATCACTCACAAATGCCGAATGGTCAGACGACCTCCCCACACTTAAAAGTTTCCACCGTCCTCGGTGCACTCAAAGATGAGCAAGGGGGTACGGTGACTTGCCGGATTGCTACCTTTAGCTAGTAGATCAACCGGTGCTGCGTGTTCTTTGTCTCGCTTCCATTTTTTCTTATGGTGCATCGGTCATGAAAAATAGAAAATAACACCGTAAGATGAGAAAGTAAAAAGCAAGGAAGCGCAATTGTTGGAATGAGGTAAATCACTAGAATGGAGTGAGTGAATTAATGTGACATTAGAGAATAGTGTGTGGGTTCTAAGTTGCATGCGGTTTAGAACCCACACACACTAGCATAAAAAGCTATGTCACAATTACACAAAAGAAAGCATACACTTCACTCATTCTAGTGTGCTTGAGATACTTCGAAGAGACCTTGTAGGTTAAGACAACCAAACAAGCAATAAGGAAGCATAAAAGCATCCAAGCAAAGTCAAGCAATTGTGAATTGGATATGGATGGGCATTGATTGATGTGCAAGGTAACTTTAATGAACAAGATGGAATGTGAAACTTACACATCAAACACTGACACATATTGAAGTTTATTTGCAACACCTAAGTGACATAGAGGTGGCGTACGTGGATGCTACGGAACTTAAGAAAGAGAATATACAGGTGAAAATCAATCACATAGTAAGTATGGTCCACAAAGTTTAGAGAGCTCAAAAATATGTTACTAGGTAAGCTTTTCGATCCAATTTCACAATTGCAAAACCTCAATGGATGAAATAAGTGATATGAATAAGGATCAATTATAACAAGAATCACCTAAAAAAATGCATTGATAATGTACAATTGCCTAACAATAGATGACGAATGCATGGTGACCAAAACATGCAATTCAAAGAGTTAAGATGCATGAAGGCAATGTAACATGTACTTGGTATTCAAAAACATTAAGCATGAAAAGTTCCAGACTAAGTAACCAAATATAACCTCAACAAAGAATCCAACAAGGAGTATAAACAAAATTGATGTTAAGATAACATCCTATTAGTAGTCGTCAGTAGTAAACAGTAAACAAGATTAGTAATCCAACCCTTATAATGGAAAACAAAAGTTAAACAAATAGTAAACTAACTAAACAACTAACTAACTAAAAGGAGTGGTTATAAATGGTGTTTGGTAGTGTTGGATGAGGGGTAGGAGAAGAGAATAGGAGAGAGGAAGGAAAGAAATGGAAAGAAGAGAAGAAAAGAAGTGTAGTGAAGGAAGGGTGTCCACGCGTACGCGTGAAAATGGTGAAATGGAAGCGATGCATACGCGTGAATCACGCGTACACGTTGATGGGTTATTTAGAGATCGACGCATACGTGTGAGGTACGCGTACGCGTAGGTAGCCTTGCGCAAAAGGCACAAAACGCGCAAGTGCAGGCGCAACTTTCGGGAAAATGGCTTGGAGATGGAAAATTTGCATCCACGTGTACGCGTGGGTGACGCGTGCGCGTAGATAGTCGAAAATGCTTGAGTCACGCGTACGCGTAAAGCACGCATACGCATGGATTGGTGCTCTATTTTTCAAAATTTTTCAAGTTTTTGCACCAAACCAAGTATTCCAAGCCTCCGAACAGCTACCAAAACATTATAAAACATTATTTAACCTACTAGACTCCTAAATAAACTCAACAAACTAAACAAAACATGAAATTAAACTAGTTTTACCAATATATACAAAAGAGAAAATGAAAGGATTTTACCATGGTGAGGTGTCTCCCACCTAGCACTTTTCTTTATTGTCCTTAAGTTGGACTTATGTGGAGCTCTTCATCAAGGTGGCTTGTGCTTGAATCCATCCTTGAACATCCACCAATGCTTGGACTTCCATTGTGCTTCATCATTCAAAGTTAATAACTCCAAGCTTTGATGGAGTTCTTTATAACCCATAGGCTCCCAAAGTTGATCCTCATATTGTAATCCGGGATCACATACTTTGTTTTCACACCCGTCTCCCAATTGGTTATGATAATTCCCTCCGGGTGGTAAGCAAGCTGAATTCTCATGAGGATACCAAACTACCCTCCTAGACCCATCCAATTAAGCACTACACCAATCCATGCTCCACAATTTTGAGCTTCCAACCATAATGAGTCTAGACTTACAACGCCAACCACTAAACATCCTCCGCTTACGCTTAATTCCATAAAGCACCCTAAGTTGGCCATCCGTCTCAATAATACCATACTCAAGTGAAATAAGAAAGCTAAGAGTTAGAAGTTTTACCCACTCAAATGAAAGATTAGGCGGAAACTCAGGTCGAGGAGTTCCCAACGGCCTTGACAAAGCATGTTCCACTCCCGTCCATCCTCTTCTAGAGGCTTCCACCGCTTGACAAGGTTCTTCAAGCTTTGCCTCTTGCCAAGCTTCCTTAAGTCCACATTCTTCTTCACCAATTTCTTCAAGCTCTTCCCCATCACTCTCATCATCAATTCCAAGCATAGTAGCGAAGGATTCATCAAGCTATAAAGAATCATAATCATTATAGATAGGAGGACTTGTTGCTTGGAATACTTCTTCCAATTCTTCACTCACAATATGTCTTGGAGGTTACACATCCTCCCCAATATTGCTTTTTAGTCCAATGGAAGAAGGCTCAACAAGATCATCAAGGGGATTGATCAATGTGGACAAAAAATCACTAATGATGGAATCTACTTCTTGATCAATTTCCCTCAACTCTCTATCCACTTCCTTAACGTCACTCTCCTCTTTAACATCCCTTCCAAACTCCGTGGAAGAAGGCTCTTCAACTTGAGATTCCTCTATGTGCTCAACATATCCTAGGCACCCAATCACTACCTCCTCTTGTTCAATAATCTCTACTTCCTCCTCTTGTCGTACTTCTTACTTTAACTCCTCTTCCTCACCTTGGAGCTCCAAGTTCACTCCCTCGCTAAGTTCTTTGGGTGTCTCTCCACATTCAATAATGGGAGTACCTTGATCGCGCAAGCTTAGGTGGGATGAGACTATGTTGTTAACGGCTTCTACCATGACAGCCATCTTGGCTTCTAGCTCCTTAAACTCTTCTTCATGATTCGTACACCTAGCTAGAAGTTCATGTTGCTCTCGCATTAGGTATTCCAATGAAGGTGGTGGTGGAAGAGAGGGTTCATTGTTTGAGGGGAAGGTATTATAGTTGCAAGGTGGTTCATATTGGTGAAAGTCTTGAGGTGGTGTTGACGAACAAATTTTTGCTAGTAAAGAATTTCACAAATAAATCATCGTTGCTAGTATAGTTTCTCAACCAACAAAGAATCCTTCCGTACAAAAACTTGTTTGTCACTAAAGCAAACCCAATAAAAATAATAACCAAAGTATTTAAACATCGGGTCGTCTCTCAAGGAATTGCAGGGAGGTGTAGTTATTATTGGTTATGGAAAAGTATATTTTTGGGTTTTTGAAAGCTTAAACAAGGAATGTAAATGATAAGAAAATAAACTAATAATTAAGTGAATTCTTGGCAAGGTATGAGAATTAGACGTCCTATCCTAGTTATCCTTATCAATTGTGATGAGAATTGTTTGTTGCTCCTACTTAGTTAACCCTTACTAAATAAAGGAAAGTCAAGTGGACTAATCAATTTGATTCCTCAAGTTCTAGTCAACTCCTAAGGAAAGACTAGCTTTAGAGAGATCCAAATCAACCAGCAACTATCAATTAACAATCAACAAGGAGTTTGATAACTCAAGTGTCTCCAATTACTCAACCAAAGCCAAAAATCATAACAATCTAACTTAAAACCCTCCCAAGCATTTTGTCAAATACTTGGAAGGCATAACATAAAAATATAGGAAACTAATAGGGAATGTAAAATCTAAAACTAATAATTGCAAGCATCAATGATAACAATTAAAGCAAGAAGCAATAAATCTGAAATACCTCAAATTGCATTAAATAGAAAATCAAGTCTAACATTAGAATTCATAAACTAAATTGGGAAAATAAATAAATCAACAAGAGAAATAGCTAAATTAAAGGACTAGAATAATTAAGAGTAGAAGAAAACTAAATTGAGGCAAAGTAGAATCTAAAATTAAGAAAAGCTAATCCTAAAATCCTAAACCTAGAGAGAGGAGAGAGCCTCTCTTTCTAAAAATTACATATAAAACCTAAATTGTGAATAATGAGAAGTGTCCCCTCATTTCTCTACTCTACATCCTCTAATCTGTATTTTCTGAGCCGAGAACTGGATCAAAAACAGCCCAGAAATAGCTGGGGGCGAATTCTGATACGCTAAATTTTCACAGAAGCACGCGTGCATGTGATGCATGCATATGCGTCGCTTAGCTTTAGATAAGTTATGACAAATTATATATCATTTTGAAGCCCCGGATGTTAGCTTTCCAACGCAACTGGAACTGCCTCATTTGGACCTTTGTAGCTCAAGTTATGGTCAGTTACGTACGAAGAGGTCAGGCTGGACAGCTTAGCAATTCTTTCAACTTCTTGTATTCCTTCCACTTTTGCATACTTCCTTTCCATCCTCTAAGTCATTTCTGTCCTATAAATCCTGAAAATACTTAAAACACATATCATGGCATCGAATGGTAGTAAGAGAGGATTAATAATTAGCAATTTTAAGGCCAAAGAAGCATGTTTTCAATCAAAGCACAGAATTAGGAAGGAAAATGTAAAACATGCAAATTATATGAATAAGTGGGCAGAGAGTTGATAAAAACTACTCAAATTAGCACAAGATAAACCATAAAATAGTGATTTATCAATCTCCCCACACTTAAACATTACCATGCCCTCATGCTAAGTTCAAGGAGACAAAAGTATAGGAATGAATGGGGAAAGTAAGACTCATGAGATGCAACCTATGTATGCAAATGCAACTATATGCTAAGATGTGTCTATCTACTTGGTTAAAAGTAAATTAGTTCTTCAAGACAAACATAAATCAAATTCCACTAATTCAAATCACACAATAAAGACAAGTAAACACGTAAGAAGATAGCTCATGAAAGCCGGGAACATAGAATCAAGCATTGAACCCTCACTGGTAGTGTATATCACTCTAGTCGCTCAAGTGTCTAGGGTTAATTCACTCTACTCTTCTCTAGTCATGCTTTCTAGATTTTTTTCTTCATCTAACCAATCAACAAAAATTTAGTATACCAATGCAACATCATGAGGTCTTTTCAAGGTTGTAATGGGGCTAAGGTAAGGGTGAGCATATATGTATGGCCAAGTGAGCTATAATATGAATCTTTGACTAATCTAAGCTTTCACCTAACACACACACACACTCTATGTAATTCTAAAATCATGCCTAGCTACCCATAATTCCCACTTTTGTATCACATACTCATGTACCAAATTTTTCTTAATTTTATCACATATTCATTGATCTTTTATTAAACTTGGCATTGGGGTAATTTTGTCCCCTTATTTAATTACTTATTTATTTGAATATTTTTTAAGGTAAAAGTAAACATAACATATCAATGCACATGGGTTTTTTTTCTGGTCTCACATGAGTAGGTACCCAAATTCCCAATATCTTGTCAATAAAATTCAACAATTTCTTATCAACCCAAGTTCCCACGGTTCCCCACACTTAATTGATACACAATCTCTATCTTAAGTTAACCAAAGATTCAAATCAAGTAATTAATTATTTTTCTGCTTAAGGCTAGTGATGTGGTAAAATATAGAACAAATGGGGATTAAAAGGCTCAAGGTGGCTAACAAAGGTGATTAAAGGGTAGGCTATTTGGGATGAGTGAGCTAATAACAAATGATGGCCTCAATCATATGTATACATGTAAATATACTAAACAATGGACATATAGAATGGAACAAAATATAGATTACAATCATAGAGAAGGAAACACACAAGAATAAAATATTATGGTTAAATAATGTAACCATGTAATTAAGCTCAAATCTCACAGGTTGTGTGTTCTTAGCCATAACCTATGTTCCAAATTACAATCCTCAAACAAGTTTAACAAAAAATTTTCAATTTAAATTAGTGAAATACTATAAAAAGGGTCTTGAAAAATAAAATATTACTTCAACCAAGTAGTGGTGGAAGAAGATGCACAAAATCAAACAAAAATGCAATCAAATATACAAATGCAGTAACTAATTTAACAAGAAAAATTAAATATTAGTGTTGAAATAGGAAATAACTAACCCATGGAAGTTGGTATCGACCTCCCCACACTTAAAGATTGCACCGTCCTCGGTGCATGCTAAGATGTGCAAGTGGACGGGCTGCTACAACCGATGCTTTTCTTCAAAGATTGTGCAGATGGACTTATCTGTTGCCCCATTGAGAAGCTTTTCTTTTTCTTTCTCGGTGGCCATCCTGAAAGAAGAGGAAAAAGAAGAAAAGTAACCCAAAAATAAAGATAAGAAAACAAATAAAGTATGGGTGGGTTAATGCCAAATAATGAGGGTCTCAATTACATGGCAGCTACAACATGCAAGGGAGAAAACAGTAGAAGCAAATGGCATATCAATTAAATTCATGTCAATGCAAAAGGAATACAAATATCATAAAAGATTAGTATTGACTTAAATAATATTACCCAATCAGAACAGAACAAGTCATGAAGCACCAGAGTAATGCAAGAAAAGATGTAACAGTTGAATAAGGACATTTAACACCAATGGAAAAATAATAGACTTAGAAAAGAAAATAAAACATCCACAAGATTAAAATGCAATGAATGAAAGTATGCAAATAAATTAAGTAAAATAGAATGAAAGAGAATAAGGATGAGAAGTTAACGAAAAGAAGAAGAAGTAAGAAAGGAGGAAGAAAGAAGGGGAAAAGATGGAAGAAAAGGGAAGGAAATTAAAAACGGGACGCGAGACGCGCGCGCAAGGCACGCGTGCGCGTGAAAACTGCATTAACCATGTGACGCGTACGCGTTGCCCACGCGTACGCGTGGGTGGTCTAAAAGTGAAAGGACGCGCACGCGTCAGGGACACGTATGCATGGGTGATGTTGTGCCTCTAGCACAGTGCCAGTCCCAGACCATCACAACTCTCTGTTCAGCACGCTTTTACGCCAATTTTCATGCCCACGCGTACGCGTCGCTGATGCTTACGCGTGGGGTGGCTTGTGCGCCACGCACCCCTCCCGCGCGTCTCTCGTGCAACTCTCTGTTCATTGGCGCATACACATATGACGTGCGCGTCGTGGACGCTTGCGCGTCGATTCCCTTTTTTTTATATGCAGAATGGAAGTGATGATGCAGAGATTTTGAATGAACACTATTAAAAATAAGATAAAATAAAACTAAGAATAAAAAAAGACGATTATACCATGGTGGGTTGTTTCTCACCTAGCACTTTTAGTTAAAGTCCTTAAGTTGGACATTTGGTGAGCTCCTTATCATGGTGGCTTGTGCTTGAACTCGTCTTGAAACTTCCACCAATGCTTGGACTTCCAATAAGCTCTAACATCTCCAAGTAAATTCCCCAAGCTTTGATGGAGTTCTTCACAAGCTTTGAGCTTCCAAAATTGATCCTCTTGTATTCTGGGATCCCAAATCTTGTTTCCACACCCGTCTTCAAGTTGATCATCATGCTTCCATCCGGGTGGTTTAGCCTTGAAATTCTCATTTAAGCACTCAAACACCCTCCTAGACCCAATGAATTGAGAATTATACCAACCTTTGCAATTAGGCCTTGAGCTGCCAACCATAACGAAACTAGGATGCTGTTGCCAACCACTGACCATCTCTCTTTTACTCTTAAAACCACAGATAGCTCTAAGTTGTCCATCCGTTTCAAGTAAACCATATTCAAGTGGGAAGGTACAGTTGAAGGATAAGAATTTTACCCACTTAAATATTGTGTTGGATGGTAATGGCTTGGGGGAAGGTATCTCCAGTGGTAGCCTTGCCAATGTATGCTTCACTCTCTTGGGCTCCTCTTTAATGGTCTCCACCTCTTGACAAGCTTATATAACATTAACCTCTTCCTCTAGTTCCATGGGAGAGGGTTCAATTATAGGTAGAAACTCATTAATTATTGAACCTGTCTCATGATCAACCGCTTCCAAGTCTTCAACCATGATATGCCTTGGAAGTTGTACACCCTCCTCGACATCAAATTCAACTGTCTTGGAAGGAGGCTCTATGACTTGAGGTTCAAATAGAGGTTCCGCATCTCCTAAATCTCCAACCACTTCGGCTTCTTCAGTAATTTCGCATTTCTCCACTTGCACTAGTACAAAATCCGGCTCCTCCTTGATAACTTTCACCTCTTGACAACTTTCTTCAAAGGTCTTTCCTACCTCTACCTTTTGGGCCTCCTCTTGCTTCTTTTGAAGTATGAATTCATGAAACCGATCCATTATGTCCCTAAGACGATTCCTTCTCTCTTGTTCCATGTCACTAGCATAATTGGGATCGTGTTGCTCTTGGATTGATGGATGTTGATACTCTTCCATGGAGGGTGGTGATGGGATGGAGAGATCATTATGTGATTGAAAAGGAAGTGCACCAGAGCTTGAGGGTTGAATATTGGGAATAAAGGATGATTCCACACGAGATATAAGAGCTTGGAGAGTAGAGGTGAGACCGGTGAGAGCAGAGGTAAGTGTGGTCTAAAGCTCCTGTTGCCCTTAGCAAAGAACACTAAAGGTATCATCTATGGGAGCTTGGTGTGGATAGGAGGGTTCATTTGTTGGGAGAAAAGGCTCATAATACGGAGGTGGTTCTTCTTGATAAGGGTATGGAGATGGTGTATATTGAGGTGGTAGTTCTAGGTATGGTTCATATGGTTCGTATGGTGGTTGGTGTGGTGGGTAAGGGTTAGGATCATATAGTAGTGTTTGGTAGTAGGGGGCTTGTGAGTATGGTGGTTCAAAGCTATGTTGAGGAGGGGGTTCATAGGTATTTTGTGGTGGGTGTTGATTGTCACGAAGAGGTCCACCACAACCATTGTCTTGGTAAGCATCATAGGATGGTTGTTGATAGTGTCTTGGAGGTGGTTGTTGCCAAGAAGGTTGATCAAATCCTTCTGACTTCTCCCATCTTTGATTGTCCCATCCTTGATCCAAGCTTTCATTGTAATCTCCTCTTCCTATAACATGATTGTAACCAAACTCATAGCCAAAGGGGTGAGAATTCATAGTAGTAAGAGAAATAAAAACTAATAAAAATTAATAAAAATAAACTCCTAAAACAAGAAACACTAACAAAGAAACGAAAAAGCAAAATTATTCACAATAACCAATAATAAGGCACACGTTTGCAATTCCCCGGTAACGGCGCCATTTTGACGAACGGATTTTTGCTAGTAAAGAATTTCACAAATAAATCCTCGTTGCTAGTATAGTTTCTAAACCAACAAAGAATACTTCTGTAGAAAAACTTGTTTGTCACTAAAGCAAACCCAATAAAAATAATAACCGAAGTATTTAAACATTGGGTCGTCTCTCAAGGAATTGCAGGGAGGTGTAGTTATTATTGGTTATGGAAAAGTATATTTTTGGGTTTTTGAAAGGTTGAACAAGGAATGTAAATGATAAGAAAATAAACTAATAATTAAGTGAACTCTTGGCAAGGTATGAAAATTAGACGTCCTATCCTAGTTATCCTTATCAATTGTGATGAGAATTATTTGTTGTTCCCACTTAGTTAACTTTTACTAAATAAAGGAAAGTCAAGTGGACTAATCAATTTGATTCCTCAAGTCCTATTCAACTCCTAAGGAAAAACTAGCTTTAGAAAGATCCAAATCAACCAGCAACTATCAATTATCAATCAACAAGTAGTTTAATAACTCAAGTGTCTCCAATTACTCAACCAAAGCCAAGAATCATAACAATCTAACTCAAAACCCTCCCAAGCATTTTGTCAAACACTTGGAAGACATAACATAAAAATATAGAAAACTAATAGAGAATGTAAAATCTAAAACCAACAATTGCAAGCATCAATGATAACAATTAAAGCAAGAAGTAATAAATCTGAAATACCTCAAATTGCATTAAATAGAAAATCAAGTCTAACATTAGAATTCATAAACTAAATTGGGAAAATAAACAAACCAACAAGAGAAATAGCTAAACTAAAGGACTAGAACAACTAAGAGTAGAAGAAAACTAAATTGAGGCAAAGTAGAATCTAAAATTAAGAAAAGCTAATCCTAAAATCCTAAACCTAGATAGAGGAGAGAGCCTCTCTCTCTCTAAAAACTCTATCTAAAACCTAAATTGTCAATAATGAGAAGTGTCCCCTCATTCCTCTACTCTACAGCCTCTAATCTGTATTTTTTGGGCTGAGAACTGAGTCAAAAACAGTCCAGAAATCACGGGGGGCGAATTCTGATACGCTGAATTTTTGCAGATGCACGCGTGCGTGTGATGCATGCATGCGCGTCACTTATCTTCAGAGTACCTATGGCAAATTATATATCATCTTGAAGCCCCGGATGTTATCTTTCTAACGTAACTGAAATTGCCTCATTTGAATTTCTGTAACTCAAGTTATGGTCAGTTAAGTACGAAGAGGTCAGGCTGGACAGCTTAGCAATTCCTTTAACTTCTTGTATTCCTTCCACTTTTGCATGCTTCCTTTCCATTCTCTAAGCTATTTCTGTCCTGTAAATCCTGAAAACACTTAACACACATATCGTGGCATCGAATGGTAGTAAGAGAGGATTAATAATTAGCAATTTTAAGGCCAAAGAAGCATGTTTTCAATCAAAGCACAAAATTAGGAAGGAAAATGTAAAACATGCAAATTATATGAATAAGTGAGCAGAGAGTTGATAAAAACTACTCAAATTAGCACAAGATAAACCATAAAATAGTGGTTTATCAGGTGTATATGGAATTTGTGGTTCTTGGGAGTATTGGTGTTGGAATGGTGGTGGCTCTAGATATGGTTCATATGGTGGTTGGTATGGTGGATATGGGTTAGAGTCATATGGGGGTGGATGGTGGTATGAGGCTTGTGAGTATGGTTGTTGAGGGCTAGGTTGAGGGAAAGGGTTATATGTATGTGGTGGTTGTGGTTGACAATCACAATAAGGGTCATCACATACATTAGATTGGTATGCATTAGGATTTGGATTGTACCCATAAGTGTATGAAGAGTAATCATGTTGGGGTAGCGCTTGAGTGGCTTGGATGGAATAAAATGCCTTTTGGTCCTTGTGCATCTCCGTGAGAAGAGTAGTCATGTCCCCAAGAACTCTTGTCAAACTCGATTCGGAAGGAGGTTGTTGCCAAGAAGGTTGTCCATAAGCTTGGGGCTCTTCCCATCTTTGATTTCCAAATCCTTGATGCACATCCTCATTGAAACTTCCATTTCCTACAACATAGTTTGAACCACACTCATAGCCAAAGTTATGAGAATTCATGGTGATAAGAGAAAACAAAAACAAATTCTAACAAGAAACAAAGAAAACCAAATCCTAAAACTAGCAAAAACTAGAAAAGAAGAAAAAGGCAAACATATTCACAATATTTATAATAGCCAATAACATAGCACCATTGCAATTCTCCAACAACGGCGCCATTTCGATGCTCGGTTTCTTGTACGGTCTAGAATTTCACAAATGAAATCTCGTTGCGAGTATAGTTCTAAACCAACAAAGAATCCTCACATGCAAAAATATTGGTTTTGTCATGAGTACAAACCCTAATGAAAATTAACCGAAGTATTGAAACCTCGGGTCGTCTCACAAGGAATTGCAATGAAGTGGTCAATTATTGGCTATGAAGGAGCAAGGGGTTTGGTTTATAAAAGGGTAAGAAATTAAATGGGTAAGAGTTTAAATGACAAGAAGAGTAAATCAAGAATTAATAAAGGTAAGGTAAAGAACTCTTGGCTAGACATAGGTAATTGAGATTATCATCCTTGTCAACAAACCATATATTGACAATTATGAGGAACCGAACTCATTAAGTCTACTTCCAAAAGCCTTAAGTACGTAATATCTACTCCTAGACTTGAAGTACATCAAATGGCTTGATCAACATCAATCCATAAGTCCTAATCTAGCTACTAATTAACTTAGTAGTAGACTAGAGTCAATGGTTATCAAATTGATCACTAAGGGTTCTCAAATCACCAATTCAATGAGACCCAATAACTCAAGGTCACTCAATTCCCTTAGCCTAGGCCAAGAGTAAAGGAAACTACTCAAAAACTAGAGTAAAGGAAACTACTCAAAAACTTTAAGTGAGTCACGTGCCAAGCGTCACGCGTACGCGTGGATGACGCGTGCGCGTCACTGGCCAAAACCTCTATGCACGCGTACGTGTGGGTGACGTGTGCGCGTTGCTTGCGAATCTTCAATGCACGCGTGCACGTGTATGACGCGTGCGCGTGGCACTCAATTCTCCAAATGCTCATTTCTTCATGGATTCTCCACTTTGCATACTTTTCTCTTCATTTCTTCCATCCAATACTTGCCTTATGATCCTGAAATCACTCAACAAACACATCAAGACATCGAATGGAATTAAAGTGAATTAAAATCACTAATTTAAGGGCCTAAAAAGCATATTTTTACACGTAAGCACAATTTAAGGGAGAATTACAAAACCATGCTATTTCATTGAATAAATGTGAGAAAAGGTGATAAAATCCCCTAATTTAAGCACAAGATAAACTACAAAATTGGGGTTTATCATGTATAAAGAGAGAAGGTTTTCTTCCACAAGCTTCAATGTTGCACAAAGATGGAAAGATTCCTCTAATGATGCCTCAGATGTGATTTTTGCTTTCAGCCCTAGCTTCTTTGACTTCCTTTTCTTGCTTAGATTTGGTAAATCGCTTTTGTTCTTTGATTTAGCCCTAATCATAGCTTCTCTTTTTTCTTGCTTTATTTTGTGATTTTACGTGGGTGATGGAAGAAAGAGAAGAGAGAATTTGATTCGGTGGCTTTGTTCAGATGAAATGGAATTCAATTTCTTAGTTAGCAACCAAGTGAGTAAGTGAGTGGACTTGGATCACTTAGTTGGGCCTTATGCTTGTGTTTAGTTCAATTTCAATTCTTCACATTAGCCATCCAGATTTCTTTGGCCTTTAATAGTTTGTTGGGGTTGTTTTCTTCTTCCTTGGACCAGTTTGCTTTGATTTAATTTCCTGCACGCTTAAGCAAACTAATCACACACATAATTGGCTTTTAACCAAATAATAATGTTTAGTCATCATCTATAATATGGTTGAGTTTGAAGAACTAATAGCGCGTCTCGGCATTTCGGAGGACCTTACTTATGAAGTATATCGGGCTCTGTGTCTTTTGTTCGTCTTCTCGGATGAGCGTTGCCGCTAGCGCTTCTTCCATTATTTATAAGTAGAGGTATAACGTCTCTCCCGTTTTGTGTTTTGAGAGTATAGGAGGCTCCACTAACACTTTCTTGAAGTGTTGGAAGGCTTCTTCACATTTGGATTCCCACTTGAAGCTAATGACCTTTTTCATGAGTTTGAAGAAGCAAATGGCCTTCTGGGCCGAGCCACCAAGAAACCATGAAAGGGAGGCAAGCCGTCCGGTCAGTCTTTGAACATCTAATAAACCACTATTTTATGGTTTATCTTGTACTCAATTGAGTGGTTTTTATCAACTCTTTACCCACTTATTCATACAAGTTGCATATGTTACATTTTTCTTCCTGATTTTGTGCTATGATTGAAAACTTGCTTCCCAAGCCTCTAAATTACCAAAAATTAAATTCCCTCTTATCACCATTCGATGCCTTGATATGTGTGTTAAGTGTTTTCAGAGATTACAGGACAGGAATGGCTTAGAGGATGGAAAGGAAGCATGCAAAAGTGGAAGGAATACGAGAAATTGAAGGAACTGCAAAGCTGTCCAGCCTGACCTCTTCGCACTAAAATGGTCATAACTTGAGCTACAGAGGTCCAAATGATGCGGTTTCAGTTGCATTGGAAAGCTAACGTCCGGGGCATTGATTTGATATATAATATGCCATAGTTGTCCTGATGATAAGTGACGCGAATGCATGATCCACGTGGACGCGTCGCAAGTGACAAAAAAAACCAGCGTAACAGATTTTGCAACCAGCGATTTCTGGGCTGTTTCTGACCCAGTTTTCGGCCCAGAAAGCACAGATTAGAGGCTATAAAGTGGAAAAATCCATTTATTCAGAAATCAAGCTTTAATACACACAATTTTTAGGATTTAGATGTAGTTTTTAGAGAGAGAGGCTCTCTCCTCTCTCTTAGAATTTAGGATTAGGATTCCTCTTAAAGGATTTAGGATTCTTTATTATTTCAACTTACAATTTCTTCTGAGTTCCAGGTTCAATGTTCTTTTTATTTATTTTTTTAATTTAATTTATGAATTTTTCCATGTTAGATTTGAATATTCTATTTAATATAATTTGAGGTATTTCAGAATTATGATTGCTTTCCTTTATTTATATAAATAATTTAGATTTTTTCCTTTTGGCTTTGGTTGATTAATTGGTAACTCTTGAGTTATCAAACTCATCGTGATTGATAATTATTATTTTTGCTAATTGAATTGAATTCCGCTAACTCTAGTCTTTCCTTCGGAGTTGGCTAGGACTTGAGGATCTAACTAATTAGTCCACTTGACTTTCCCTTGCTTTAGTAAAGGTTAACTAAGTGGGATTAAAACTCAATTCTCATCACCATCGATAAGGATAACTAGGATAGGACTCCCAAATTTTCGTACCTTACCAAGAGTTTTATTAGTTATTAATTTATTAATTCTTGCAAATTATTTTCCTTGTTCAAACCTTTTAAAACCCAAAATTCTACCTTTTCCATAGCTAATAATAAGTCATACCTCCCTGCAATTCCTTGAGAAGACGACCCGAGGTTTAAATACTCAGTTATCAATTTTATTTGGGTTTGTTACCTTTGACAACCAAAACGTTTGTAAGAAAGGAATTTTTGTCGGTCTAGAAGCTATACTTACAACGCGAATTTATTTGCGAAAATTCTAGATCACGCGAGAATTTTGTTCTTCAAAATGGCGCCGTTGCCGGGGAATTGCAAACGTGTACCTTATTATTGGTTATTGTAAATAATTGCTTTTTGCTTGTTTATTTGTTTTTATTTTTGTTTTTATTTTTGCTTTTTCATAAATTAAGAGGTTATTGGTTTTTATTTAGTTATTAAAAAAATTTTTCAAAAATTTGTTCTTCGTGTTCATCTTGACCTTCAAGTTGTTCTTAGTTGTTCTCTTCATTTTGATCTAAAAATTTTTAAGTTTGGTATCATTTTATTGTTTTTCTCTTTCCTCATTTAATTCAAAAATATCTTTTCTCTTCATTTTAATTGAATTTTCGAAATTTGCACAAAAAAAATAAAAATAAAAATTCAGATTTCTATTTTAAAATTTTTATCTTATCTTATCTTAGTTTTAAATTTCAAAATTCAAATCTTTTTCAAAAATCATATCTTTTTCAAAACCTTATCTTATTTCAAAATCAAATTTCAAATTTCAATATTTAAAATTCAAATTTCAAAATTCAAAATTCAAAAATTCAAAATTCAAATTTTAATTTTCAAATTCAAAATTTAAATTTCAATAACCTTTTAATTTAAATTTATTTTTATTTTCGTTTTTAATTTTTATTTGCTATTATGAGTTCTCACCCTCATCGCTTTAAGTTTGGTTCCAATGTTGTTGTAAGGAATGGAAACTATAATGAAAATAGGCATCAAGGTTGGAAGAATCAAAGATGGGAGGAGCCACAAGGATTTGATCAACCCTCATGGCAACAACCACCTCCAATGGACTATCAACAACCACCATATGCCTATGAACCCCCTCCTCAACATGACTTTGGACCACCATACTCACAAGCCCCTTTCCACCATTCACCTCCATATGACCCTAACCCATATCCACCATACCAACCACCTTATGAGCCAAATGAACCGTACATAGAACCACCCCCATTCCAACAAAATTACTCTCATGAGCCACCACCTCAATATTCACCATCTCCATATCATTATCAAGAAGAACCACCTTCCTATTATGAACCCTTTATCCAAAATAATGGACCCTTATATCCACCCCAATCTCCAATGGATGACTTCCTTCGTGGTCTTCTTCAAGGGCAAGCGAAAATGCAAAGGGATGTACTGGAACTCGCGATTGCCTTAACTGAGGTAGTAAATCAATTAGCTTCCCAACATCTGAGCACTCAAGGAACCCCCACGGTTTCATGTGGAGAATCTACTGAAGAACGTAGCATGAAGGAGACACTAGAAACTTCGGTGGACAGTGAGCAGCACGACTTTGTATTGGAACAATTGGAGGAAGCCGTGATCGTTGAAGAGGAAGAAGTAGTTGAAGACTTGGGAGATGCGGAACCTCCATGGGAAACTCAAGTCATAGAGCCCCCATCTAAGGAGTTTGAAATTGATGTTGAGGAGGGTGTACAACCTCCAAAGCGTATCATGGTTGAAGACTTTGAAGGGGATGATCAAGAGATGGATTCAATCATTAATGAATTCTTATCTACAATTGAATCCTCTCCCATTGGACTTGAGATGGAGATTCAAGAAGAAGAAGCACAACCTCCTATGCCCTTGGTAAGCAATGAAGAAGAAATCGATTTGGAAGAAAGCTACCCTAGAGGAAGAGGTTGGAATTAAAGAAGCTTGCAGAAAGGTGGAAATTGTTAAGGAAGGGCACAAGGGAATGGAGCTGGAAATCACCTTACCAAAGTTGCTGGAGACCTCTTCCCCAAAGCCATCACCATCTATCCCTTCATTCAAGTGGGTAAATCTCTCATCTCTAAGCTTAATTAGCTCACTTGAATATGCTTTGCTTGAAACAGATGGTCAGCTTAGAGCTCTTTATAAATTTAAGAGTAAGAGGGAGATGGTTAGTGGTAGGAGTCATCATGCAAGATTCAATATGGTTGCATGCTCCAAATTGAAGTACAAAGGTTGGTACAAATCTCAATTGAATGGGTCTAGGAAGCTGTTTGGATGTCGTAGTGGGAATTCGGATCGCTTGTCACCCGGATGGAATCATGATGATCAACAAGAAGATGGGTGCAAGAGCAAGGTTTGGGACCCCGGAATTCAGTCTAGAAATCAACACTCTTGGGGCCTTGTCACTTGCTTTAACCTGCTTGAAGGCTTTCTACGCCTAGTTTGGGATCCCGGAGGCCATTGGAATTCCAAACATTGGTGGAGATTTTTGGATGAATACAAGCACAAGCCACCATAACAAGGAGCTCACCAAATGTCCAATTTAAGGACTTTAACTAAAAGTGCTAGGTGGGAGATAACCCACCATGGTATGATCGTCCCTTTTTCAGTTTTAATTCTAGTCTGTTTTGTTTGTTTTTGAGTTTTGATTGGACCTGGAATCATGCATAACATTCATATTAGCATTGCATTCTACATACTGCATTATTATAAAAAAAATCGCACGCGACGCGTCCGCGTCACCAGTGCATTGGGAAGAAAAGAAAATTGAACAGAGAGTCACGCAAAAGCGTGGCTGGAGGTGTGCCTTTGGCACAATACGCTCACACGACCGCGTCGCCGATGCGGCCGCGTCATTTGAAAAATAGCTTTCCCACGCGTCCGCATCACCCACGCGAACGCGTGGCTCTGTAAAATCGACGTAAAGGGGTGTACGGCAGTATGTTGGGCTGGAATAGGGCTGGACTCGTGCTGGAAGCCCAAGCCCTCCCACGTGAACGCATTCCCCACACGGCCTCGTCATTTTCAAAACATCACCATTCACGCGATCGCGTCACCCACGCGAACGCGTCACCAGATTTTTGGCAAAATGAGTTTGAAACAGAGAGTTGTGCGAACGCGAGGCTGCACTCACGCCAATCGCACAAATCAGGCCACGTGATCGCGTGACCCACGCGTCCGTTTCACCTGAACTTATCGCACACTATGCGACTGCGTCACTCACGCGTCCGCGTCGCATGCGGCGCACAGAATATCCAAATCAGCCAAAATATCTTATCTTTTCTTCCCCAAATCCTTATTTTTGTTTTCCCTTATTATTATTTCTTTCTTCTCTCTTCTTCCTCCTCTATTCTTTCTCACTTTTTACTTTTTCCTTTTTCTTTTCTTTTTACATCCATTATCAAGGTTCTTTTCTTCTTCCCTCTCTACTTCTTCATTATTATTCCTTTTCTTTTATTCATGTTTTCTTATTACTTTCATTATGCATATTTTCTCTTTCCTTCTTTTTATTCCTTTAATTGGTGTTGGAAATTTATTTGGGTCATTATTTATTTTTATATTCCACTTATGGATTTTTATATTGTTTAACAATTAATATTACTTCCTTAAAGGGTTGCTTGCATGTTCTATCTTATATTTTCCACAACATATTTACCATGCATGCTATGTGTTTGTGAAAAAGCCCGTACGGTATTGTGCATTATTTTACAAAAAATTATTCTATTCTACGACTTTAATGCCTATTTTTCACAAAACTCCTTTTATATTTTATTGATTAAATATAATTGTCAATACAAACAGATTGTTAGTTTGAAAGAGTTGATAATCTAAATAGGCATTTAATGCTTGATCTATGCTACTCATGCCTTTGCCAACATGCTAATAAACATCTTGCATTTAATTGCCATCACATGCACTTGTTATATTTTCATTGATGAACTTTTCACATGTAGTCATGACCATGTGTTAACGACATCCTTCTTTACCGTGTATTGATTATCACTTGTACTATCCTCTCCCTTGCTCGAACCCTTAGCTTTACATGTACTTACCTCTTCCCTTTTCAGGATGGCCACAAAGAAGGGGAAAGAGAAAGCTACTCCCAAATCACCGACAAAGAATGGAACAAAAAGAGCACTAGCTGCGGAGCCACCCGTCCACTTGTACATCTTAGCATGCACCGAGGACGGTGCAATCTTTAAGTGTGGGGAGGTCGATACCGATCTTCATGGGTTAGTTATTTTCTTCTCAACACCAATATTTTATTTTCTTTGTTTGTTCATTGTTGCATCTGCATATTTGATTGCATGTTTTCTTGATTTTGTGCATATATATTTACCACTGCTTGGTTAAAGTAACAAGTTTCTTTTTAAGGCCCTATTATTTTTGAAAAAAATTTCACTAATTTAAATCAAAACTATTGTGTTAAACTTGTTTGAAGTTGTATTTGGAACATAATTTAAAAAGCTAAGAACACACAACCTGTGAGATTTTGAGCTTATTTATATGGTTACATTATTTAACCATAATTTTTTATTCTTGTGTGTTCACTTTTCTACGATTGTAATCTTTATTTTGTTCCATTCTATATGTCCACTATTTAGTGTATTTACATGCTTGCATATGATTGAGGCCATTATTTGATTATTACCTCACTTATCCCAAATAGCCTACCATTTCAATTACCTTTGTCAGCCACTTTGAGCCTTTTAATCCCATTTGTTCTATGTTTTACCACATTACTAGCCTTAAGCAGAAAAATAATTAAATATCCCAATTGAATCTTTGGTTAGCTTAAGATAGAAATTTGTGTGTTAATTAAGTATGGGAGAATTGTGGGAATAAGGGTTAATAAGGGAGTGTGTCATGATAAAATAATGGGAATTTGGGTGCCTACTCATGTGAAAGTATAAAAATTAAAAATCCATGTGCATTGATAAGCTATGTTTATTTTCATGTTTAAAAAAAAAAGAGAAGAAAATCCAAAATATATATATATATATTCAATAAATAATTAAATAATTAAGGGGACAAAATTACCCCAATGTTAAGTTAATGAAAAATTAATGCATATGTGATAAAATTAAAGAAAAGTTGATACATGAGTATTATATGCAAAAGTGGGAATTTTGGGTAGCTGGGCATGAATTTAAAAGTATATAGAATGTGTGTATAGGTGAGAGCTTAGGTTAATTAAAGATTCATATTATAACTCACTTGGCCATACACATATCCTCACCCTTACCTTAGCCCCATTACAACCCTGAAAAGACCTCATGATGTTTGCATTGGTACATTAAATTTTTGTTGATTAGTTAGATGAAGAACAAAGTTTAGAAAGCATGACTAGAGAAGAGTAGAGTGAATTAACCCTAGACACTTGAGAGATTAGAGTGATATACACTACCAGTGAGGGTTCAATGCTTGATTCTATGTTCCCTACATTCATGAGCTATCTTCTTACAAGTTTACTTATCTTTTATTGTATAATCTGAATTAGAGGAATTTAATTTATGTTTATCCTGGAGAACTTATTTATTTTTAACCAAGTAGGTAGAAGCATTTCATATCTAGTTGCATTCATATAGATAGGATTGCATTTCATACATTTTACCATTCCTCTTCACTCCTTTATAGCTTCTCTTGAGCTTAGCATGAGGACATGCTAATATTTAAGTGTGGGGAGGTTGATAAACCACTATTTTATGGTTTATCTTGTGCTCAATTGAGTGGTTTTTATCAACTCTTTACCCACTTATTCATACAAGTTGCATGTGTTACATTTTCCTTCCTGATTTTGTGCTATGATTGAAAACTTGCTTCCCAAGCCTTTAAATTACCAAAAATTAAATTCCCTCTTATCACCATTCGATGCCTTGATATGTGTGTTAAGTGTTTTCAGAGATTACAGGGCAGGAATGGCTTAGAGGATAGAAAGGAAGCATGCAAAAGTGGAAGGAATACGAGAAATTGAAGGAACTGCAAAGCTGTCCAACCTGACCTCTTCGCACTAAAATGGTCATAACTTGAGTTACAGAGGTCCAAATGATACGGTTCCAGTTGCGTTGGAAAGCTAACGTCAGGGGCTTCAATTTGATTTATAATATCTCATAGTTTCCTTGACGATAAGTGATGCGAACATGTGATCCACGTGGATGCGTCACAAGTGACAAAAAAACCAGCGTGGCAGATTTCGCAACCAGCGATTTCTGGGCTGTTTCTGACCCAGTTTTCGGCTCAGAAAGCACATATTAGAGGCTATAAAGTGGGGGAATCCATTCATTCATAAATCAAGCTTTAATACACACAATTTTTAGGATTTAGATGTAGTTTTTAAAGAGAGAGGCTCTCTCCTCTCTCTTAGGATTTAGGATTAGGATTCCTCTTAAAGGATTTAGGATTCTTTATTATTTCTACTTACAATTTCTTCTGAGTTCCAGGTTCAATGTTCCTTTTATTTATTTTTCCAATTTAATTTATGAATTTTTCCATGTTAGATTTGAATATTCTATTTAATATAATTTGAGGTATTTCAGAATTATGATTGCTTTTCTTTATTTATATAAATAATTTAGATTTTTTCCTTTTGGCTTTGGTTGATTAATTGGTAACTCTTGAGTTATCAAACTCATCGTGATTAATAATTGTTATTTTTGCTAATTGAATTGAATTCCACTAACTCTAGTCTTTCCTTAGGAGTTGGCTAGGACTTGAGGATCTAACTAATTAGTCCACTTGACTTTCCCTTGCTTTAGTAAAGGTTAACTAAGTGGGATTAAAACTCAATTCTCATCACCATCGATAAGGATAACTAGGATAGGACTCCCAAATTTTCGTACCTTCCCAAGAGTTTTATTAGTTATTAATTTATTAATTCCTGCAAATTATTTTCCTTGTTCAAACCTTTTAAAACCCAAAATTATACCTTTTCCATAGCTAATAATAAGTCATACCTCCCTGCAATTCCTTAAGAAGACGACCCGAGGTTTAAATACTCGGTAATCAATTTTATTTGGGTTTGTTACCTGTGACAACCAAAACGTTTGTAAGAAAGAAATTCTTGTCGGTCTAGAAGCTATACTTACAACGCGAATTTATTTGCGAAAATTCTAGATCACGCGAGAGTTTCGTTTTTCAACGTCCTTGATGTTTACCGGGCTGCTCATCTCGAGGATGGCCTTGCATTTTTACGGGTTTGCCTCTACTCCCTGTTGTATGATCATGAAGCCATGGAATTTCCCAGCTTCCATCCCGAAAGCACACTTCGTCGGGTTGAGGTGCATCCAGTGCTTCTTAAGGATGCCTAGTATGAGGGTGAGTTCATCGATGTGCTCGTCGCCTTTCTCCATTTTGGAAAACATGTCATCCATATAGACTTTTAGCTTGGTTCTTGAGAGGTCTTTGAAGATCTTCGAGACGAGCTTTGATATGTGGTTCCGGAATTTTTTATTCCGAAGGGCATGACCATGTAGCAATATGTGCCCTTAAGAGTTACGAAAGCCATTTCCTCCTCATCTGGTTTGTGCATGGGTATTTGGTTGTACCCTATGTAAGTGTCCATGAAGCTGAGGTACTGATGTCCTGACGCGACGTCCACTAGTCCGTTGATGTTTTGGAGAGAAAAGGCATCCTTTGGACAAGGTTTGTTCAAGTTCGTGTAATCGACGCACATTCGCATTTACCTTTTGCCTTTTTGACTAGCACAACATTGGCTAGCCAGGTAGCATAGGGTAATTCCTAGATGAAGCTTGCTTGGAGCAAGCCTCTGACTTGCTTCTTGACATCGGCCGTCCATTTCGTAGACATTTTCCTCCTTCTTTGGGCTATTGGCTTGGCTTTGGGGTTTACGGATAACCGGTGAGACATCAGTTCCGGGTCAATACCCGGCATGTCGGCTGGGGTGAATGCGAATAAGACTCTATTTAGCTTTAGGAGTTCCACAAATTTGCTTTTTAGATCGAACGTTAGATTCTTGTTGATAAAGGTGAATTCATCTATGGTTTGCCCTTTCTGTAGTTTTTTCATGTCTCTTTTGAGCTCCGATCTCGGTTGATCATCTTGCCATGTGTCTAGGTCGGTGAGGAAGATTCCCACCGCGTCCCGGGATGTTTTTCAGAGGGTGAGGCTTGTGTTGTTGCATTCTACCATGAGAGATCTCTCTTGGAACTTCATGGTTAGGAACTTGGTGAATATGAAGGCGGATAGATCGTTAATTGTTTTTCTTCCAAGGATGATGTTGTAGGCCGCGTGGAGTCCTTCAGCACCACAAACTTGGAGAGTTCGGTTTTGCTCTGGCCCCTGGTTCCAATGGTGACCGGTAGCACGATGGAGTCGTCTGGTTTGAGGAAGTTATCTCTGAGTCCAGTTACTCCAATGTGGTGATTTTGTAGATTTTCATTCTGGATGCCTAACTTGTTGAAGGAACCTCTGAAAAGGATATTAGAGTCAACCCTGGTGTTTACTAGTATCTGTTTTACCAGTCCAGTACTCTTGCCGAGATGACGAAAGGGGCGTTGATGTAGGCAGAAATTGACCAGTTAAGAAATTAATAAAAGAAATGCGTTGCAAGTACAGTTCTTAACCAGCTAAAATTCGCTTATCAATTTAAAAGGGTTGTCACAAAATTAGAATTAAAAATACTGAGAGTATGAATCCCAGGTCATCTCCCAACGAGTTGACAAAAGAGTGCAGCTTATTGGTTAGAGGTTTTCCCAGAAATTTTGAGTTTGAGAAGCAAAAAAATAAATGATTATAAAATTAAGCGGTGAAAATTAACTAGAAAATTTATTTAATTCAATTAAAAGCCTTGACCGGGAGATGATTAATTGGAATTTCTATCCTTGTTGGATTTCCTCAAGTACAATCCTAAAACGTTGTTGATCTACCTGGTCATCCCTTAATGAATAAGGGAAAGTCAAGTAACTAACTAACAAGCTATATCCTCAAGTCCTAATCCTCTCCTTAGGAAGAATTAGAGTTAGAGATTAGAGTTGTCAGTCATCAACTATGCGCGGGGATTAACACTTGAGTATTCCAACTCAAGGTTCTCCTTTTAATCAACTCCCAATCAAGTTGGGAAACTACTCCATTATCATGATTGTAAACTTCACAGAATTAAAAAGAGAATATAAGGAAGACATGATAAACAATAATTAAAAAGCAATTAAAAATAAAATAGGTTCTTATATTAATAAATCCCAAAATGCAATATACTTATCCAAATAGGGTTAATGGCAATAAAGGGTAGAAGAGTAAGAAAACAAACTAGAACAATGAAACTTCCACGGAGGTAATGAGTCTTCTCAGTATCCAAAAGCAAAAGCATGAAACTCTAAACTATGAATGCAAAGGAAACCTAGAGGAAGGAGTAGTATTCTCTCTAAGATTCCAAAACTAAAATAAAACTATGCGTAATGAGAATGTTTGAATGTCTATTGAGTCTCTGCATGTTCCCTGGCTCTAATCTGTGTTTCTGGGCAAAAAATTGGGTCAAAACACGGCCCGAAATCGCCCCCAGCATTTTCTGAATTTTCTGCAGATCGCGCATGTCATGCGTACACGTCAGTCACGCGTGCACGTCACTGGCCGAATTTCCTTTCCACGCGCTCGCGTCGTTGTGCATATTCACTTCCACGCGTACGCGTTAGGCACGCGCACGCGTTGCTGTGATTTTCTTCGTTTCGCGTGCACACGTGAGCCATGCGTGCGCGTCACTTCTCGCTGGTTGTCTTCTTTATTTCTTGTGCTCCTTCCATTTTTTGCAAGCTTCCCCTCTATTCTCTAAGCCATTCCTGCCCTATAAAGCCTAATACATTTAACACACAGATCACATCATCGACTGGTATAAAGGAGAAATTAAAATACACAAATTAAAGGCTTAGGAAGCAGGTTTTCAATCACAGCATAAAACTAGGAAGGAATTGTAAAACTATGCAAATAGTATGAATAAGTGAGTGAAGAGTTGATAAAAACCACTCAAATTAGCACAAGATAAACCACAAAATAGTGGTTTATCAAACTTCCCATACTTAAACATTAGCATGTCCTCATGCTAAGCTCAAGGAGACAAAGAGGATGCATAAGGGATAGTAAGACTCATGAAATGCAGCCTATATGTGAATGCAACTATATGCTAAAATGATTCTGCCCACTTGGTTAAAAGCAAACAAGTTCTCCAAGACAAACACAAACCAAATTCCACTAATTCAAATCATACAATAAAAAGCAAGTAAACTTGTAAGAAGATAGCTCATGAAAGCATGGAACATAGAATTAAGCATTGAACCCTCACTGGTAATGTATGTGCACTCTAATCTCTCTAGTGTATAGGGTAATCACTCTACTCTTCTCTAGTCATGATTTCTAAACTTTGTTCTTCTCCTAACCAATCAACAAGTATTTAATGTACCAATGCAAACATCATGAGGTCTTTTCAAGGTTGTAATGGGGCTAAGGTAAAGGTGAGGGTATATATATGGCTAAGTGGGCTATAATTTGAATCTCTGGTTAACCTAAGCTCTCACATATATACACACTCTATATACTTTTAAATTCGTGCCTAGCTACCCAAAATTCCCACTTTTGCATTACATACTCATGCATTAACTTTTCTTTTAACTTGTGTCACATATGCATTGATCTTTTCCTTAACTTAGCTTAGCAGTGGGGTAATTTTGTCCCCTTATTTATTTACTTATTTATTGAATATTTTTGAATTTTTTTTTAGCATAAAAATAAACATAACATTATCAATGCACATGGATTTTTAATTTTTCTAGTTTCACATGAGTAAGTACTCAAATTCCCATTATTTTATCATGACACATTCCCTTATTAACCCATGTTCCCACAATCTTTTCATACTCAATTGACACACAATTTCTATCTTAAGCTAACCAAAGATTCAATTGGGATATTTAATTATTTTTTCGCTTAAGGCTAGTAATGTGGTAAAATATAGAACAAATGGGATTTAAAAGGCTCAAAGTGGCTAACAAAGGTAAATGGAAGGATAGGCTATTTGGGGTAAGTGAGTTAATAAAATAATGGCCTCAATCATATGCATGCATATAACACATTAAATATTGGTCATATAGGATGGAACAAAATAAAGATTACAATCATAGAGAAGTAAACACACAAGAATAATATTTATGGTTAAATAATGTAACCATGTAATTAGGCTCAAATCTCACAGGTTGTGTGTTCTTAGCTTTTTAAACTATGTTCCAAATACAATTTCTAACAATTTTAACACAAAAATTTTGATTTAAAGTAGTGAAATTTTTTTTCAAAAATAGGGTCTTAAAAAGAAACTTATTAATTTTTTTTAACCAAATAGAACATGCATGCAACTACCTATTTCTATGAAATCTATCCTATCCTAATAAAATAAAAAAAATAAAATAAATATCCTATTTTATTGGTGTTAAGGAAGAGAAATTACCTCCGGAAGTCAGGTACTGACCGACCTCCCCATACTTAAAGCTTTGCACCGTCCTCGGTGCCATCAGTCAGGAACAAAGGGGGGCTGGTAGCAGCATCTCCACCATCGGGACTGTTATGGCTCCCCGTGCTGGTAAATGAAGTGGAGTCCGGGGTATCTGGGTCTTCTTTAGGTGGGTGGTTACCAATAATCAGCTCATTGAGGTATGTAAATCGGCGCTTGTTACGGCGCTCCCTTTGCTTTCCTTTCTGCTCAAGCCGGTCTAACTTTTGAATTATCTGTAGGAGTAGCTGATTCGTTGAAGGTGCTTGTGATGTGGTATGAGAAGGGATATCTTCCGCTGGTTTTGTGCTCCGGTTGATAGTGGCTGCTGGAGGTCTGATATATTTCCCGTTAGGGACGTAATGATCATCACGTGGAATCATGGCTTCGGTGTCCCCAGCTCTGTAGGAGACTCCAGCTGCTGAGACTAGATCTGAAACCAAGGCGGAAAAAGGTAAGTTGCCCGCAATTTATATGTGTCTCATGGCATTTTGGATGTGTCTTGGTAAGTTGAGGGGCTGGTCTGTAAGGATACACCAGAGTAGAACAGCCATGTCTGCAGTGAGGGAGGACTCGTGAGTGCTCAGAAAGACGTCATGGGACATGATCTATTCCCATACTCGAGCCTCCAAGGTGAGTGCTGAAGCCAATATCCCTTTAGGTCGAGATCGATGGTATCCATAGATCCATCTGCTGCCAGGTTGTGCAATAATTCTGAAAACGGCGTCCTAGTCAAATTTGTATGTCTGGCGTTTGACAGAGGCTTCTTGAAATGTGTCCAATCCTTCTGGAGTAGGGGGAAGATCTAAAGCTCACTGAATGGCCTCTTCAATTATGGAGACTTGCTTCTGACGGACATAGACAGATTGCAGGGTTGGCATGTGAAAATTGGAGTAGAATTCAACTACCTATGATAAGTTAACATGCCGTGGCTGTTTCTATAGGAATCTCCATTGTCTTCGCTTAATGCGGGGCTTAACAAATTCAACAATGTTGGTCGAAAGGATCAGGAGGTGCTCATTGTTATAGTTTCTTTCAACCAGAATGGGGAACATCTGCTCACAGTAGCGGTTAGTAAACCGCGCAGTGTCCTTTGCTGGAAAAGCTTTCTCTTTTTCATCAACCTTGATGATTCTCTTGATTCGTTTTGTTGAGGGCTTTATTGCTGTTGAAGATGGCTCTGCCACTAGTGCTCTTTTTGTTCCTTTCCTTGCTGGTAGTTTGGGAGTAGCTTTCTCTTTACCCTTCTTGGTGGCCATCCTGAAAAGGGAAAAAGAAAGTAACATGTGAAGCTAAGGTTTTGAGCAAGGAAGAGGACAGGACAAATGATAATCTATGCACAGTAAAGAAGGATGTCGTTAACACATGGTCACGACAACAGGTGAAAAGTTCATCAATGGAAAATAGCAAGTGCATGTGATGGCAAATATATGCAAGATGTTTATTGGCATGCTGGCAAAGGCATGAGTAGCATAGATCAAGCATTAAATGCCCAATTTGATTATCAAGTCTTTGAAACTAACAATCTATTTGTATTGACAATTATGTTCAATGAATAATGAATAAAAAAGGGGTTTGTGAAAAACAGGCATTAGAGTAGTAGAATAGAATAATATAAAAATAATGCACAATACCATACGGGCTTATTCACAAACACTTAGCATGCATGGTAAATATGTTGTTGAAAGTATTAAATTGAACATGCAAGCAACCCTTTAAGAAGTAATATAGAATTGTCAAATAATTCCTTAATAATCCACAAGCAAAATATAAAAAATAATTACCCAAATAAATTTCCAACACCAATTAAAAGGGTTTAAAAAGAAAAAGAAAGAAAAAGAAAACATAGATAATGAAAGTAAAAATAAAAAGAAGAAGAAAACATAAATAAAGATAAAATAGTAATAATTGAAAAGTAAATAGGGAAGAAGAAGAGAAAAGAACCTTGATGATGATTGTGAAGAAGAAAGAAGGGGGAAAGAAAGTAAAAAAATTGAGAAGGAGTAAAGAAGAAAGAAATAAGAAGGGAGAAGAGAAAAATAGGATTGGGGAAAAGATAAGATATCTGGCGCTGATCTAGTAAAATTGTGCGTCGCATGTGACGCGGACGCGTGACTTGATTTGTGCTAGTGGCACGAGAGCAGCCTCGCGTTCGCGCAACTCTCTGTCTCTAACGCATATTGCCAAAAGTTAGGGTGACGCGTGCGCGTGGGTGATGTGCACGCGTGAATGACCTTACTTTGAAAGATGACGTGGACACGTGGGGCATGCGTTCGCATAATGGGGCTTTGTGCTTTTAGCACAATTCCAGCCCCACTCCATCCTAGCTCTCTGCCATGGACCCATTTACGTGGATTTCGCGGGGTCACGCGTGGGCGTCACGTGGGAGGCTATTTTCGCAAACGACGCAAACGCGTCAGGGATGCTTTCGCGTGGTCGCGTTGGTGCCAAAGGCACGCTTCCAGCCATGCTCCCGCGTGACTTTCTTTTCAATTCCCCTTTTTGTCGTATGCACATATGACACGGACGCGTCAGCGACGCTTGTGCGTCGTGTGCATTTCCATTTTTTTATGCAGTATGCAAATACAAATGCAGAATGCAGATGACTATGCTGAAATTATGAATGAACACGAATGAAAATAAAATAAAATAAAATAAAACTAAGAACAAAAAGGAAAAAATATACCATGGTGGGTTGTCTCCCACCTAGCACTTTTCTTTAACGTCCTTAAGTTGGACGGTCCACTAGCTCAGTCTTCTGCTGTGGGTAGATCTTCCAAGAGGAAGATCTCCAGCTCCTTGTTTTTCTTCATCTTCTCACCATGATATAGCTTTAAGTGATGTCCATTGACCTTGATGAAGTTGGAGCTTGAAGGATGACTTAGATGAAAGACTCCGTATGGCTCTACTTTCTCTACTCTGTAAGGACCTTCCCATCTGGATCTCAGCTTGCCTGGCATGAGCCTCAGCCTAGAGTTGTAAAGGAGAACTAACTCTCCAGGTCTGAACTCTCTCCTTTTGATGTGCTTGTCATGTACAGCCTTCATCTTCTCTTTGTATCGCCTGGAATTATCATATGCTTCTAGGCGTAGATTCTCTAACTCTTGTGGCTGCATTTTCCTTTCTGCTCCTGCTTTCTCAAATCCCATGTTGATCTCTCTCACCACCCAGAATGCTTTGTGTTCTATCTCTACTGGGAGGTGACATGCTTTTTCATAAACCAAGCAGAAGGACTCATTCCTATAGGTGTCTTGTATGCAGTCCGATATGCCCAAAGCGCATCTTGTAGCCTGGTGCTCCAGTCCTTCCTATGAGGCTTGACTATATTCTCCAAGATACACTTTATCTCTCTGTTAGACACTTCCGCTTGTCCATTAGTCTGCGGGTGGTAGGCTGTGGCTACCTTGTGAATAACGCCATGCTTTTTCAATAGAGCGGTCAGTCTCCTGTTACAGAAATGGGTGCCTTGATCGCTCACGATTGCTCGTGGTGATCCAAAGCGACAGATAATATGGTTTCTAAAAAAAGAGACAACAGTGTTAGTATCATCAGCACGGGTAGAAATCGCTTCCACCCATTTAGAAACATAATCTACAGCTAATAATATATATGAGAAACCGCTTGAGTTTGGAAACGGACCCATGAAGTCAATGCCCCAAACATCAAAAATCTCACAGAACAACATAATTTGTTGGGTGATAAACCCCATTTGTAGAATTTATCTTGTGTTGAATTTAGAGAGTTTTATCATCTTTTTCCACATTTATTCAATGAAATAGCATGGTTTTATAACTTCTCCTTTAATTGTGCTTAAGAATGAAAACATGCTTTTTAGGTCTTACAATAGCTAAATTTAATTTACCTTGATTCCATTAGGTTCCTTGATATGTTTGTTAAGTGATTTAAGATTTAGGAGACAAGGATTGGATCAAGCGAATGAAGGAAAAGCATGAAAAAATGGAGAACTCATGAAGGAATGAAGGAATCGCAAAAGCTATTAAGCCAACCTCTTCGTACTTAATCAACCATAACTTGAGCTACAGAGGTCCAAATGATGCGGTTTCAGTTGCGTTGGAAAGCTAACATCCAGGGCTTCGAAATGATATAAGATTTGCTATAGTTACATCACGTTTAGGGGGTGCGCACGTGGTATGTACGCTTACGCGCCAATTTACACGTGATTCATTAAAAGCAAATTAGTGGCCAGCGAATTCTAAAGCCTTGTAGGCCCAATCCAACTCATTTTTGATGTTATTTAACCCAAGGATTGAAGAGAGATGAGACATCTAGTCATTAGTTTAGTTTTTTTTTTAGTTTTATCATGCTTTAGTTAGTTTCTAGAGAGAGAAGCTCTCACTTCTCTCTAGAATTAGAATTAGAATTAGAATTAGGTTTTAGATCTAGATCTACTTCTTCTTCTCTCTTCTAATTTTCCTTTCCTTTCCTTAATTGTTCTCTTGTAGTTGTAGAATTCTTCTTCTCTTGTAATTCCCTTGTATTGTTAGTTGTAGTTTATGAACTTTCTTTTGTAGATCTACATTTCTTCTTCAATGCAATTGGTAAGTTCTTTGTTGTTTCATAATTATTTTTCTTTTCTATTGTTGATCTCTTGCTATTCTAGTTAGATCTCTCTTTAATTCTTGCAATTCATGTTGTTTACTTTTATTGCCTTCTATGTGTTTGTTAAAATGCTTCTTTTAGTTATGAGTTTACTTTTCTATTTTTTTGCCTTTCTATTGTTAATCTCTACTTTTGTAGTTGTAGATTCCTTTAATTCTTGTAATTTACTATGCTTTTCTTTCATGCCTTCCAAGTATTTGACAAAATGCTTAGTTGGATTTTAAAGTAGAATTTTATGCTCTTGCCTTGGAAAGGTAACTTAGGAACTCTTGAGTTACTAATGTCCAAGTGATTGACGATTGGGAGCCATTAACTCTAGATCTCACTAATTGATTTGGTGGAGAACTAGGACTTATGGACTTGGATTGACACAGCTCACTTGACTTTCCTCTACTATTAGTTAGGGGTTAACTTAGTGGGGTTGGTCCTTGCCAATTCTCATGTTGTGGTTAGTGATTAGGATAGAGATCCTTGACCACCAACCCTTGCCAAGACCTCTTTGGTTGTTAGTTTATTTTCATTTCCATTTACTTTTCATGCCTCTTATCAAAAACCCCAAATATAACTCATAACCAATAACAAGACACTTTATTACAATTCCTAGGGAGAACGACCCGAGGTTTAAATACTTCAATTTATAGATTTTAGGGGTTTGTACTTGTGACAAACAAATTTTTGTATGAAAGAATTATTGTTTGGTTTAGAAACTATACTTGCAACGAGACCTCAGATTTCATTTTTGAATTCTAAACCGTTAAAAAGTCCAATCATCAAAATGGCGCCGTTGCCGGGGGAGTTGTAATGGTGTTGTGTTATTGGTTATTGTATATATGTGAATATTGTGAATAGCTTGATTTTTGGATTGCTTGTTAGTTTTTGCCAATTTTAGGACTTTGTTTCATTCTTTCTTATTAGCTTTTGTTGTTATTTTCTCTTTTCATCATGAATTCTCACTTTGGCTATGAGTTTGGTTCTAACTATGTTGTAGGAAATGAGGACTATAATGAGAATGTGTATCAAGGATGGGATAACCAAAGGTGGGAGGAGCCATATGCATATGATCAATTTTAATGGCAACAACCTCCACCAATGCACTATGAAGAAGAGCCATTCTATGATGCATACCAATCCAATGGCTATGGTGAATCTCCTTGTGACTTTCAAGAACCACCACCATATGCCTATGAGTCATATCCTCAACATGAACCTCAACCACACTCACAAGCTTATTTTCACCAAACACCTCCATATGACCTTGATCCATATCCACCATACCAACCACCTTTTGAACCACATGAGCCATACATGGAACCACCATTCCAATATCCATACTCCCAAGAACCACCTCAATATACACCACTACACCCTTACCAAGAAGAACCACCTTCCTATTATGAACCATTTCTCCAAGACAATGAACCCTCTTACCCACCCCAATCCTCAATGGATGAAATCCTTAGCCTTATACTTCAAGGACAAGGAGAAATACAAAGGGAGACACTAGAATTTGTAGCTACCTTGACCAAGGTGGTAAGCACTTTAGCCTCCCAATACTTGAGCACTCAAAGCACTCCCATGGTCACATGTGGAGAATTAATTGAAAAGCATAGCATGAAGGAGAGATTGAAAACTCCGGTGGAGAATGAGGAATGCCACTTTGTGTTAAAACAATTGGAGGAGCCTATGATCATTGAAGAAGAGGAAGAAGTGGTTGAAGACTTAGGAGATACGGAACCTCCTTGGGAACCTAGAGTTGAAGAGAACCTCTCCAAGAAGAGTGAATTTGATGTTGAGGAGAAATGTGCACAACCTCCAAGGCATATTCCATATAAAGACTTGGAGGGAATGAAGCAAGAATTGAGTTCCCTTGGTGATGAAGACCATGCATCCAACCCCCTTGGTGGTGAATCCTTTGAATTTGAAGAACTTTCTCCCAATGAGATGGAAAGCAATGTGAAGGTAGATTTTTTCCTTCCTCCCATTTATGATTTGAGTGATGGAGAAGAGTTGGATGAAAATGATGAACAAAGGATTGAAAGTGAAGAAGTTTGTGAAGAGGTGGAGACAATCAAGGAAAAACACAAGGGAGTAAAGCTTGCTAGCACATTGGAGATACCTCTCCCCAAGCCACCACCATCCATTCTTTCATTCAAGTGGGTAAATTCCTTATACTTAAGCTTTATTATTCCCCTTGAATATGGTTTGCTAGAGACGGATGGTCAACTTAGATATATTTGTGACTTTAAGAGCAAAAGGGAGATTGTTAGTGGTTGAAAATATCATTCTAAGCTCATGATAGTTGCATGTTCAAAGTTGAATGGTAATGGTTGGTGTAGAACGCAATTTCAAGGGTCTAGGAAGTTCTTTGGGGGCTAATTTGAGAATTCTAAAGTCATGCCACCCAATGGAAATCACGATGATCAATTTGAAGATGGGTGTCAAAACAAAGTGTGGGATCCCGGATCGCACAAGGAGAATCAAATTTGGGAGCCCATGGTTTGTGAAGAACTCCATCAAAGCTTGAAGATATTAAAATTGAAGAATGGAGCTTATTGGAGACTCAAGCATTGGTGGATGTTCAAGGATAGCTTCAAGCACAAGCCACCTTGAGAGGAGCTCCCCATAAGTCCAACTTAAGGACAATAAACAAAAGTGCTAGGTGGGAGACACCCCACCATGGTAAATTCTTTTCATTTTTTTCTCTTTTGTACATACTAATAGAATTAGCTTAATTTCATGTTTTGTTGAGTTTGTTGAGTCTAATTGATAGTTTAGTATGTTAAATAAGGTTTTATGGTGTTTTGGTAGCTGTTTGGAGGTTTGGAATGCTTGGAATGGTGCAAAAAAAATAGAGCGCCATCCGCGCGTGCGCGCACTGCGCGCGTACGCATGCATCAAGCATTTTTGCCTATCCGCGCGTATGCGCCATGTACGCGTACGCGTGGATTGAGAAATTTCACCCCCAAGTCAAAAACCCCAGAGTTGTGTGAATGCTGCGCTAGCATTGTGCCTTTCGCACAAACCAACTCGCGCGTATGCGCCACTCTCGAAATAAGCCATCGACACGGACGCGCCATGTACATGTACGCGTCGCGTCTATTGCACCACCATCTGTGCGCGCCGCCATGCGCGCGTACGCGCGGATGTCCTTCCTTCAACACATCTCTTTTCTTCTCCTCTTTCCATTTCTTTCCTTCTCCTTTCTTCTTCCCTTCTCCTACCACTCATCCAACACTTCCAAATACCATTAATAACCATTTTTTAGTTAGTTAATTAGTTAGTTAGTTAGTTGATTAGATAGTTAGTTTAGTTTTCATTTCTTTTTCTCTTTTCCATTATAAGTGTTGGATTGTTAGTCTTGTTTACCATATATTGCTGTTTATTGTTGAGGTTATCTTTTGCCACTTAGTTTTGAGTTCTTCATGCTTACCTTTTGAGAATACCAAGTGATGAGAATTCCCTTCGAGCTTGTAACTCTTCTTGAATTGCATGATTTGGCCAACATGTAATTTCAATCCTTTCCTCGATTAGGCAATTCCTTGATGATTGATGTTGTGCATTTATCTTAATGCATTGTATTTCATGATTATATGCATCCATATGCTTATAGCTTGAATGCTCTTATGCTTCTTTAATGCTTGTTTTAACTTACAAGTTTACTTAAAGCATCTCAAGTACACTAGGATAAGTGAAGTGCATGCTTCTTTTGTGACATCACTTTTTGTACTAGTGTGTGTTCTAAAAGTCACCTAATTTAGAATTCACACACTCATTTGTCATTACTGTCACACTAATTCACTCACTCAATTCTAGTGATTATTACCTCATTCCAACAATGTATGCTTCCTTGCTTTTGTATTTTCTTATCTTATGATGTTATTTTCTATTTTTTTTTCATGAACGATGCACCACAAGTAATAACGGAAGCGGAAGAAAGAATGCGCAGCACCAGTTGACCTACCAGCTAAAGGTAGCAACTCGGCAAGTCGCCGTACCCCCTTGCTCATCTTTGCATGCACCGAGGACAGTGCAAACTTTTAAGTGTGGGGAGGTCATCCGACCGGTCGGCGATTTTGGATGACAAGTTTTTAATCTCAACACTTTTGCATTTCATTTTTAGGTTTTTAGAATTTTTACTTGCATTTTCTTATTTTTTGCATATATATACACAATAAGCTTAGTCAAAATAGTGAAAATTTTTCAAGATTTCTATCTATAGGGCACCAATTGATTTGAGTGAAAACTTTTCATAAAACTTGCTTGAATTATATATATATTGTGGATCATGTTTTTGAGCTAAGAACACAAGCAAGTGAGATTTGAGCCTAATGGTGTGGTTACATCTTATAACCACTTATTTTCCTTGTGTGCATTATTCTCTTTCTATGATTGCAATCTTTGATTTGTTTGATTCTTTATATCTATTATTTTGTGTATTCATGCATTTATATGATTGAGGCCATCATTTCATGTAGCTCACTTACCCAAATAGCCTTACCTTTTATCTTCCATTGTTAGCCAATTTGAGCCTACGATTAACCCACTTTGTTCTTTAATTTAGCACATTACAAGCCCTAAAGCAAAAAAAATAAACGTCCTTTATTTGGATCTTTGATTAGCTTATGCTAGTGTGTGTGTAACATTCAAGTGTGGGAAAACTTGGGACATTGGTTGAATAAAAGGGTAGTTTTGCATTTTTGTTGTAAATATTGGAAATTGGGTACATGCTCATGTATTGATTAAATGTATAGACCTTATGCATTGACATTCTTGTATATGAAAGAAAGAAAGAAAAAAATAAAAAAAAGAAAAGAAAAAATAGAAAAAGAAAGAAACAAAGAAAAAAAAAGAAAGAAATAAAAAGGGGACAAAATGCCCTAAAGCAAAGCTCAATAAGGATCAATGCATAAGTGTTGTGAAATGAAAAGAAAATGCATGAGTATGTGAAAAAGTGAGAAAAATGGGTAGTTAGGTTAGCTTTTGAATTGTATAGAGTGTCATAGGCTAGGTGGGAAGTCTAAGCTTATCAAAGATTCAAATTTCAAGCTCACTTAACCATATATGCATCCTACCTTGACCTTAGCCCCATTACAACCAATGAAAAGACCTCATGATACTTGTATGCATGCATGAAATAAATGTCGATTATTAGAAGAAAAATAAATCTTGGAAAGCATGATTAGGGGAGAATTGAGTGAATCAACCCTAAACACTTGAGCGAATAGAGTGCAAACACATCCGGTGAGGGTTTGATGCTCAATTACATGTTTTCACCTATAATCATCACTTTTCTTGCAAGTTTGTAAAAATATTTAATAACTCAATTCAATTGTGGATTAGACTTGCTAGCCCTTAGCCCTTGTGCATATAGGCTTCTTGGGAATTGATTTATTTTGACCAAGCAATTGCATTCATGTAGATAGTTGCATATAGGTAGGGTGCATTTAGTTAGATTTCATGTAATAAATGTTGATATCCTTTGCTTTCTCTTGGTTTAAGCATGAGGACATGCTTGGTTTAAGTGTGGGGAGGTTGATAAACCCCATTTGTAGGGTTTATCTTGTGTTAAATTTAGAGGGTTTTATCATCTTTTCCCACATTTATTCAATGAAATAGCATGGTTTTATAACTTCTCCTTTAATTGTGCTTAAGAATGAAAACATGCTTTTTAGGTCTTACAATAGCTAAATTTAATTTACCTTGATTCCATTAGGTGCCTTGATATGTTTGTTAAGTGATTTCAGATTTAGGAGGCAAGGATTGGATCAAGGGAATGAAGGAAAAGCATGAAAAAATGGAGAACTCATGAAAGAATGAAGGAATCGCAAAAGCTGTCAAGCCGACCTCTACGCACTTAATCAACCATAACTTGAGATACAGAGGTCCAAATAATGCGGTTCTAGTTGCGTTGCAAAGCTAATATCCGAGGCTTTAAAATGATATAAGATTTGTCATAGTTGCATCACGTTTAGAGGGCGCGCACGTGGTATGTACGCGTATGTGCCGATTTGCACGTGATTCATTGAAAGCAAATTAGTGGCCAGCAAATTCTAAAGCCTTGTGGGCCCAATCCAACTCATTTCTGATGTTATTTAACCCAAGGACTGAAGAGGGATGAGACATCTAGTCATTAGTTTAGTTTTATTTTAGTTTTATCATGCTTTAGTTAGTTTCTAGAGAGAGAAGCTCTCACTTCTCTCTAGAAATAGAATTAGAATTAGGTTTTAGATCTAGATCTACTTCTTCTTCTCTCTTCTAATTTTCCTTTCCTTTCCTTAATTGTTCTCTTGTAGTTGTAGAATTCTTCTTCTCTTGTAATTCCCTTGTATTGTTAGTTGTAGTTTATGAATTTTCTTTTGTAGATCTACATTTCTTCTTCAATGCAATTGGTAAGTTCTTTGTTGTTTCATAATTGTTTTCCTTTTCTATTGTTGATCTCTTGCTATTCTAGTTAGATCTCTCTTTAATTCTTGCAATTCATGTTGTTTACTTTTATTGCCTTCTATGTGTTTGTTAAAATTCTTCTTTTATTATGAGTTTACTTTTCTATTGTTTTGCCTTTCTATTGTTAATCTCTACTTTTGTAGTTGTAGATTCCTTTAATTCTTGCAATTTACTATGCTTTTCTTTTATGCCTTCCAAGTGTTTGACAAAATGCTTGGTTGGATTTTAGAGTATAATTTTATGCTCTTGGCTTGGGAAGGTAACTTAGGAACTCTTGAGTTACTAATGTCCAAGTGATTGACAATTGGGAGCCATTAACTCTAGATCTCACTAATTGAATTGGTGGAGAACTAGGACTTATGGACTTGGATTGACATAGCTCACTTGACTTTCCTCTACTATTAGTTAGGGGTTAATTTAGTGGGGTTGGTCCTTGAAAATTCTCATGTTGTGGTTAGTGATTAGGATAGAGATCCTTGACCACCAACCCTTGCCAAGACCTCTTTAGTTGTTAGGTTATTTTCATTTCTATTTACTTTTCATGCCTCTTATCAAAAACCCCAAATATAACTCATAACCAATAACAAGACACTTTATTTCAATTCCTAGGGAGAACGACCCGAGGTTTAAATACTTCGGTCTATAGATTTTAGGGGTTTGTACTTGTGACAAACAAATTTTTGTATGAAAAGATTATTGTTTGGTTTAGAAACTATACTTGAAACGAGACCTCAGATTTTATTTGTGAATTCTAAACCGTCAAAAAGTCCAATCATCATTGAGGTATCTCATCCTTCTTGGATATGTTACCAAACCTTTGGCATGGGGAACAAGATTTAAAAAAAGCAGTAGCATCTTTAAAAAGAGTGTGCCACCAGAATCCACAGTCTAAGATTTTTCTAGCTGTCCTTTGAGGACCAAAATTTCCACCACTCTCAGATGAGTGGTAAGCCTCTAAAATAGACTGGAATTCTGATTGAGGCACACGTCTCATAATTATATGGTCAGCACCATACCTCCACAAATAGGGATCATCCCATATATAATATTTGGACTCGCTTTTCTGCTTGTCCCTCTCGTGCTTAGTAAAATTGGGAGGAAAAGTATGGCTGACTAGATAATTAGCTACAGGTGCATACCAAGGAACTACTTCAGATATTGCATGCAAGCTGTCAAAAGGAAAAGCACCGTTGATAGGAGTGAAGTCATCTTTAATGTGCTCAATGCGACTCAAGTGATCCGCCGCTAAATTCTGAGAACCACTCCTATCCTTAATTTCTAAATCAAATTCTTGTAGCAGTAATATCCATCGTATTAGCCTTGGTTTGGACTCTTTTTTGGCTAATAAGTACTTTAGAGTCGCATGGTCTGAGTACACTACCACCTTAGTACCAAGTAAATAAGCTCGGAATTTATCCAGAGCAAAAACAATAGCAAGAAGCTCTTTTTTAGTGGTAGTGTAATTAGACTGAGCAGCGTCTAATATCTTGGAAGCATAAGTAATTACGAAAAGATCCTTACCTGCGTGCTGGGCCAGCGTCGCTCCTACAGCATGGTTGGAGGCATCACACATAATCTCAAAGGGCTGGCTCCAGTCTGGTCCTCTCACAATTGGAGCTTGAATCAAGGTGATCTTTAGCTTATCGAACGCCTTTATGCGGTCCTCACTCAGCTCGAATTCTACATCCTTCTGCAGAAGTCTCGATAAGGGCAGTGCTACCTTACTGAAGTCCTTGATGAATCTCCGGTAGAAACCTGCATGGCCAAGGAACGAACGAACTTTTCTCACGGAGGAGGGGCAAGGTACACTAGAAATGACATTTACCTTTGCTGGATCTACAGATATACCAGTATTAGAGATAACATGTCCTAGTACAAATAATGCGGTTCTAGTTGCGTTGCAAAGCTAACATTCGAGGCTTTGAAATGATATAAGATTTGTCATAGTTGCATCACGTTTAGGGGGCGCGCACGTGGTATGTACGCATACGCGCCAATTTACACGTGATTCATTAAAAGCAAATTAGTGGCCAGCGAATTCTAAAGCCTTGTAGGCCCAATCCAACTCATTTTTTATGTTATTTAACCCAAGGATTGAAGAGAGATGAGACATCTAGTCATTAGTTTAGTTTTTTTTTTAGTTTTGTCATGCTTTAGTTAGTTTCTAGAGAGAGAAGCTCTCACTTCTCTCTAGAATTAGAATTAGAATTAGGTTTTAGATCTAGATCTACTTCTTCTTCTCTCTTCTAATTTTCCTTTCCTTTCCTTAATTGTTCTCTTGTAGTTGTAGAATTCTTCTTCTCTTGTAATTCCCTTGTATTATTAGTTGTAGTTTATGAACTTTCTTTTGTAGATCTACATTTCTTCTTCAATGCAATTGGTAAGTTCTTTGTTGTTTCATAATTGTTTTTCTTTTCTATTGTTGATCTCTTGCTATTCTAGTTAGATCTCTCTTTAATTCTTGCAATTCATGTTGTTTACTTTTATTGCCTTCTATGTGTTTGTTAAAATGCTTCTTTTAGTTATGAGTTTACTTTTCTATTGTTTTGCCTTTCTATTGTTAATCTCTACTTTTGTAGTTGTAGATTCCTTTAATTCTTGCAATTTACTATGCTTTTCTTTCATGCCTTCCAAGTATTTGACAAAATGCTTAGTTGGATTTTAGAGTAGAATTTTATGCTCTTGCCTTGGAAAAGTAACTTAGGAACTCTTGAGTTACTAATGTCCAAGTGATTGACGATTGGGAGCCATTAACTCTAGATCTCACTAATTGATTTGGTGGAGAACTAGGACTTATGGACTTGGATTGACATAGCTCACTTGACTTTCCTCTACTATTAGTTAGGGGTTAACTTAGTGGGGTTGGTCCTTGCCAATTCTCATGTTGTGGTTAGTGATTAGGATAGAGATCCTTGACCACCAACCCTTGCCAAGACCTCTTTAGTTGTTAGTTTATTTTCATTTCCATTTACTTTTCATGCCTCTTATCAAAAACCCCAAATATAACTCATAACCAATAACAAGACACTTTATTGCAATTCCTAGGGAGAACGACCCGAGGTTTAAATACTTCAATTTATAGATTTTAGGGGTTTGTACTTGTGACAAACAAATTTTTGTATGAAAGAATTATTGTTTGGTTTAGAAACTATACTTGCAACGAGACCTCAGATTTCATTTTTGAATTCTAAACCGTGAAAAAGTCCAATCATCAAAATGGCGCCGTTGCCGGGGGAGTTGTAATGGTGTTGTGTTATTGGTTATTGTATATATGTGAATATTGTGAATAGCTTGATCCTTATGTATGCACAGATCCTTTAGAAATTTTGCATATTTAGGTACTTGCTGAATAACATCAAAAAAGGGAATAATTACCTCAACATTTTTTAAGATTTCTACCATTTTAGGATCAAGTTCCATCTGTTTCCTGGACTTCCTTGCAAGGTGTAGAAATGGGATAGGAATGGCATCTCTTATAGTTTCAGCTTGCTTGGGTTCTCCACTCCTCAGTTGAGCTGCTTCTTCTTCAACCATGTCTTTCACTTCATCTTCCTCTTCAACATCCTTCACTTCAACCATGTCTGCATCTGGGGCGTGTTCCTATGGGCTTGGCTCCTCCAGATTCCTCTCTTGCAGTGTGGTTCCGGACCTCAAAGTGATGGTATTGATGCCACCCTTGGGATTGGGTAAGGATTGAGAGGGAATTCCACTGGAGCTTGCCGGTTGAGTGTTAGAAGTATTCGATGATCCCATCTGGGAGACGAGAGCTTGTATAGCTGAAGTTAGACCGTTAAGTGTACTTTCCATGGTCTTTTGTCCTTGTGCAAGGGACTGAAGCAACTCGTCATTAGAAGAGGAGTGGTAAGTGATTTGAGGGGCCTGCTGTTGGTTATTCTAAGGTGCTTGGGATTGCCTTAGGTGAGGTGCTCTGTAAGGCTGGTTCTGGTTCTGCTGTCTGTTATTGTTATTATTCCACCTCTGATTTCTCTGGTTGTCTCTGCCTCCTCTGTTATATTTGTCCCTCCAGCCATAGTTGGAATTATCTCTCCAGCCATGGTTGGAGTTATCTTGCCAACTTTGCTTATAGTTCCCACCTTGGTTGTAGTTGCCGCCTTGTTGATAGGAGCCTTGATTTGGGCGGTCATAGAAATTGTGAGTAGCTGCCAAGGTGTTGTCCTCTTGTTTGAGCTGTGGACACTCATCAGTATAATGACTATAATCAACACATATCCCACATACTCTCTGAGGAACCAGTTGTTGACTATGTTGGGGTGAGGGTGGTTAAGATTGTTGTTGATTCAGATTTATCTGCTTCAGTAGATTGGTCACCTCCCCCAGAGCTTTAGTAAAAGCAGCAGTCTCACCACTAGAGGACACCTTCGCAACAGTCCTAGGATGGTTGGTCCTATGTCTAGTGTTCCGGGTAGATTCAGCTAGATCAGCGATCAGCTACAACACTTCTGTCGCCGTCTTGTACTTCTTCAGAGAGCCATTACTTGCAACATCTAATGTAGTTTTATCTTGAGGCTTCATACCTTGTGTAAAGTAACTGATCAACACCATCTCATCAATCTTGTGGTGGGGACATGAGTCTAAGAGGTTCCTAAAACGTTCCCAGTATTCGTAGAGGGTCTCTAATTCTCCTTGGATAATGCAGGAGATCTCCTTCCGCAGTCTGTCTGTAACTTCAGCTAGAAAGTATTTGTCCAGGAACTCCCTCCTAAGCGTGTCCCAATTGGTAACTACTGCCTCCGGTTGAGTGTAGTACCACTCCCTCGCCTTTCCCTCAAGAGAAAACGGGAAGGCGATTAGCAAAATAGTAGTCTCATCTGCACCATAACGCCTAACAGTAGAACAGGCTGTCTGAAAATTCCTGAGGTGCTTTATGGGCTCCTGAGCAGGTAAGCCATGAAACTTGGGTATCAAGTTGATTAGTGACGTCTTCAGTTCAAAATCTGCAGCTAGATCTGGGTGATGCGCTTGATACGCTTGCAGGGTAAAATCTGGGGCTCCTGCCTCCTGGAGGGTAATTCTCCTGGGTGCTGCCATGTTACCTGCACGTGAATCAACTGAATCAGTAGTAGAGGAGCTTGTTTCCTCCTCAAATGGCGGTTCAGATTCGCTCTCAGATAAGACTGGTGAATTGGCAATAACCACTTCACCACCTTCAGAGGCTAACCGACGCCGAGCTCGCCTAATACGTGAAAGAGTTCTTTCAATTTCAGGATCAAAAGCGGCTAAGCTCGGATCAGGCAGTGAACGCATCATTCAATGAAAGGAACATACAGCTCATGGTAATAAAACAAAATAAAATAAAATTTAAATAAATAAATTCCAACCAATAAATTAGCACACTATTGCAACTCCCCGGCAACGGTGCCAAAAATTGATGCAGGCAGAAATTGACCAGTTAAAAAATTAATAAAAGAAATACGTTGCAAGTACAGTTCTTAACCAGCTAAAATCCGCTTATCAATTAAAAAGGGTTGTCACAAAATTAGAATTAAAAATACTGGGAGTATGAATCCCAGGTCGTCTCTCAACGAGTTGACAAAAGAGTGAAGCTTATTGGTTAGAGGTTTTCCCATAAATTTTGAGTTTGAGAAGTAGGAAAATAAATTATTATAAAATTAAGCAATGGAAATTAACCAGAGAATTTATTTAATTCAATTAAAATCCTTGACCGGGAGATGATTAATTGGAATTTCTGTCCTTGTTGGATTTCCTCAAGTACAATCCTAAAACGTTGTTGGTCTACCTGGTCATCCCTTAATGAATAAGGGAAAGTCAAGTAACTAACTAACAAGCTATATCCTCAGGTCCTAATCCTCTCCTTAGGAAGGATTAGAGTTAGAGATTAGAGTTGTCAGTCATCAACTATGCGCGAGGATTAACACTTGAGTATTCTAACTCAAGGTTCTCCTTTTAATCAACTCCCAATCAAGTTGGGAAACTACTCCATTATCATGATTGTAAACTTCACAAAATTAAAAAGGAAATATAAGGAAGACATGATAAACAATAATTAAAAAGTAATTAAAAATAAAATAGGTTCTTATATTAATAAATCCCAAAATGCAACATACTTATCCAAATAGAGTTAATGGCAATAAAGGGTAGAAGAGTAAGAAAACAAACTAGAACAATAAAACTTCCAAGGAGGTAATGAGTCTTCTCAGTATCCAAAAGCAAAAGCATGAAACTCTAAACTATTAATGAAAGGAAACCTAGAGGAAGGAGTAGTATTCTCTCTAAGATTCCAAAACTAAACTAAAACTATGCGTAATGAGAATGTTTGAATGTCCACTGAGTCTCTGCATGTTTCCTGGCTCTAATCTGTGTTTCTGGGCCGAAAACTGGGTCAAAACACAGCCCGAAATCACCCCCAACATTTTCTGAATTTTCTGCAGATCGCGCATGTCACGCGTACGCATCGGTCACGCGTGCGCGTCGCTGGCCGAATTTCCTTTCCACGCGTACGCGTCAGGCACGCGCACGCGTCGCTGTGATTTTCTCCGTTTCGCGTGCACGTGTGAGCCATGCGTGCGCGTCACTTCTCGCTAGTTGTCTCCTTTATTTCTTGTGCTCCTTCCATTTTTTGCAAGCTTCCTCTCCATTCTCTAAGCCTTTCCTGCCCTATAAAGCCTAAAATACTTAATACACAGATCACGGCATCGACTGGTATAAAGGAGAAATTAAAATACACAAATTAAAGGCTTAGGAGGCAGGTTTTCAATCATTGCATAAAACTAGGAAGGAATTGTAAAACTATGCAAATAGTATGAATAAGTGAGTGAAGAGTTGATAAAAACCACTCAAATTAGCACAAGATAAACCATAAAATAGTGGTTTATCAGGCATCTCCCGCCGAGGTGCCGTGTTGGCAGTCATTGGGGAGAACGTGATTGCTATCGGGAGGGAACAGGTTGGTGTGTTGTTTTTCACGGCTAGCACCCTGAGATCTTTTTTTAATGCTGACTTGGATTTTTTTGGCTTGTCTTTTCCTGTGATCACGTTTACTATTATGGTTGGGTCGGTCTCCGGGCTTTCCTGGTGCGCTTGTCATACCATTCTGGGATTGCATCCTTCCTGCTCTAGCGATCTTTCCCTTTCAGTTTTCCTAGGTTCTCGAATAATTTTGGCAAACTCGGGGAGTTTTCCATCTCAAATGACTTGTTCGAGAGCGTCCTTTAGATCAAAATGGTCTTGAGTCTTATGTCTGTATCATTTATGATACTCACAGTATAAGCTCTTGTTACCTCCTGTTCGTTCCTTCAATTGTTGTGCTTTCGGGAGAATTCCACGCTCTGCTATTTGGTGATAGATCTCCTTGATTGGGGCTGGCAGGGGGTGTAGTTCGTGACCTTTCCCACCCTGGGTGGCAAGTTAGGAGTAATGGATTTGAAGTACTCTTTTAAGGTGTCTTTGGGCGAGGGGTTATCGCGGGGTTCTATGTTGTCGTTCTGCGTTTATTGGCTGCCACGATATGGCTTACATCTTCGTCATTTATGTATTCCCTGGCGATGCTCTAGATTTCATACATGGTCCAGACCGGTTTGGTCATGAGGTGCATATGGAAGTCTTCATTCATGAGACCTTGGTTAGACAGAGGCTAGCCATGGAATCTGTGAGCCCCTCTACCATTAGGCACTCGTCGTTGAACCTATCGAGGTACTTCCTCGTGGGTTCGTCTTGCCACTGCATGGTTCCGAGCAGGCTAATTGGGTGTTTTGCTTTTGCAATCCTAGTGGTGAACTGTGTCATGAACTTGCTGGAGATGTCCTCAAAGCTGGCGATCAAACCATTTGGAAAAGTGTTAAACCACTTGATCGCTGGTCCAGCCAAGGTCACCGAGAAAGTCATACACTAAACCGTGTCGGTAGCTCCTTCCATCTTCATCTTGGCTTCGAAGGCTGTTAGGTGTTCTTGGAGATCTTTGGTGCCATTATATTTAATATCGGTTGGTTTGTTAAAACCCTTAGGTAGCTTATCCTTTAGGATCCTTGATGAGCGAATATTTTATACCCTTTTTGGCACTGTTTTCTTAGTGTTTTTAGTTGTATTTTGTTAAGTTTTATTATGTTTTAGTAGGTTATAGTGCAAAATTCATATTTTGGATACTACTTTGAGTTTTTATATTTTTCCTATGATTTTAGGTGATTTTTGGGTGAAATTGGCAAGTTTTGGCAAAGTCTGATTCAGAAGCAAAGAAATGATAGCAAATGTTGTCAAATCCTAACCTCCAAATATCAAAACGAGCATTTCTGGAACTACAGCGGTCCAATTGATGCGCTCTTTATGGTGTTGAAAAGATAACTTTCAGGGCTTTCCATCAATATATAATGGTCTATACTTTTCTTTGGAATAGAATGCCCAAAACGGGCGTTGAACGCCCAACTTACCCCTTTTCCGGCATTCAACGCTCAAGAAGGATCAAGGCCAGCGTTGAATGCCCAAAACTGGCGTTCAACGCCACCAAGGGAGCACAAGGCAGCGCATTTACCCCCTAGTGGGTGTTCAACGCCCACTTACTCAAGTTGGACGCCAAGCTCAACCCAAACACTCACCAAGTGGGCTTAGAAGTGGATTTTCGCACCTTTAGCTTAGTCTATATCATTTTTGTAATTTCTAATTATTATTAATATCTTTTTAGGTCTAGTTATTAGTATAATTAGAAGAAAGATCACTCTTGTTAGGGATCTTCATCTTCTTCCAACTTATGATACACTATTTTCTGTACAGTATGAGCGGCTGAACATCCTAGGTTAAGGATTGGAGCTCTGCTCATTCCCATGGATTAATATTATTACTTTTCTACTTTAATACATGTTTGAATCTATTCTATGATGTATTGTCGTTCTTTATCTTTATGTATCTCGGGTGGAACGAGAGTATGTCCCCTTATTCTACATGAGCTCTTGCGAAGCCTTAGCCAGATAGTATTGAGCTACTGCTTGAGAATACATTATAGGTTCCAACAAGTTACCTGGGCTAATTGGGATACGTGACATAAATTCCTGTTAGTCATGGGTAATTGAGGTCTCTGTGGCGTTAAGGCTAGAATAATGAGCATCATTCTCCGATCCGGAAGATCTGACCTTGTCTTTGGCGTTTTGAGTAAGATTACCAGAGATTGAACTGCGTGAGCTTCACCCTCGTCCCGATTGAATGACCACTGCTGGTCTTTGGTTTGGATCAGAGGAGATTAATGACCAATACCCCTGGCTTAATCACTCATAGCCTTGCCATTGAATGAATCACTTATTGTTAAAGTAGTCAGTAAGAAGTATTACTCCGGAAGAATAAGCATCTCCAAGGCCTTAACTGATTTCTCACTATTGTGTCTATGTCAATTCTTAATTGCTTTCTTTATTGTTTTGTTTATGCGCCTACAAAAACAACAATCAACTTTCTATTCGCCTGACTAAGATATGCAGGATAACCATAGCTTGCTCAATCCGACAATCCTCGTGGGATCGACCCTCCCTCAGCTGAGGTATTACTTGGACGACCCAGTGCACTTGCCGGTTCAGTTGTGCGAGTTTCATTTTCGCGCACCAATCCTCTCCGTGAATGGGGTGACTCCTATTATCACATGCTCACTCCTTGTTCATTTAGAATCTCGATGGTGTCTTCTATCTTCGTCGTCGTGATGGAGCTCTGATTCCCGGGAGATACTATGATTTTGGCGTTTTCCATGACACTGATCGGGTGATCTTTCCTTCCTGGTTTCTCGTCGTGATAGGCTCTTGGAGGTCGCTTGACTTGTGTGTTCCGGTTGGTATCGCTCTTTGGTCGCGACCCGGCCCTTAAGGGTTTGTACTCTCTGGTAGAGCTCTTGAATTATCTGGATTGCTTTCTCTTCTATGCCATCAGGTGCTCGGGTCTTATCAAGGTGGCAATCGTCTTCTTTTGGTTCTCGCCTTTCAGGGGTTAGCTGGTGGTGTACGGTGCTGGTTACCTTTTTATGGGTTGGTGGAGGGATATCGTTTCGTGGTTCCGACATTCTATTGGGTGGGTCTAATTTGTGGTGATGGCCTGAGGACCACTCCTCAAATTCTTCCATCATGTCGCCGAGGCTTTGGTAAGTTCTCCACAAACGGCGCCAATGTACAGAGAGTTGTCGGTACGGATTGTGAGATGGATTAAGGACTAGCGGGCCTTAGGTGGTGACGAGATCGGATCTTCTTGGAGCGGAGAGGGTGGTACCTGCAAATACACTCTGACGCTCAAATCAGAATGGATCTAAAAGGTATATGTGTGGGTTAGGAATGTGTGTAGCTGGGTGAGCCCTTGGCTCCTTTATATAGTTTGCGGTCGTTATTTTATCTTATCTTGTTAGTTTAAAATAAGAGGGATATTTGATTTTGAATGTTGGTTAAGTATTACCAGGCCAGTTCAGATCGCGAAGAATGTCCAGACCCGGGTAATCGGGTCGGAGACTGCTCCGATAAAAGACCCAAAAATCGGGTCTTTACTCTAAACATGACCCGAACCTGAGCTGAAAATAAAACTGGATAAAAATAACAAAGCTAAACCTAAACAAATATACTTCGTGTTTAGGTCGGGTTTCGTACTAGAATGAATTTTAAACACCCCGCCCTAATAAATAAATAAATAAATAAATAAATAAACACGAATTTTAAACAAAAATAAACATCTTTTGCAATGACATCTATATATACATGTAAATGCATTTTGAACAAAAATAAACATGTTTTTCTCCCTTTATGTATATATAAATCAATAAACATGATATATATAACAAATAACTGGATTTTGAACAAACATATTTTCTTCCTTCATATATTTACAAATTAGTAAACATAATATATATACATATACAAGCAAATATGAATTTTGGAAAATAATGGTTTTTTAATTTTGTGTTTGCCAAAATCAGTAAATATGAAATACATAAATAAATATGAATTCGGAATAGAATAAAGATATTTTTCTTTAGTGTTTATAAGAACCACAAACGAATAAATTGACGTACATGTCTGTGTGTGTATATATATAGTAAATATGAATTTTGAAAAAACAATAACATGTTCAAAATGTTGTTTATTAGGAAGAAAAATAAGAAATAAAAATTTCAAACATTAAGTATGATGAAAATGATGAAACGAGAAAGAAAAAAAAAACGTAAGAGTTATAGAGGAAGAAGTAAAAAATGAATGAAGAAAAGAATTGAAGAAGAAGAAAAGGAGAATATTAACAAAAAGAAAGGGAAAAAGAAAGAGATAAACTTACCTGCGTGCTTGAGCGTATGAGCTCCGATCCCTTAGAAAACATGTCATCCAAATAGGTTATAAAGATATTCAAATCATGATCATGGATAAATATGTTTAATCTGGAATAATAGAGTATAGCAGATCGATCCATTTTTCCCCCTACAAAAGAGATGGAGGGGGAGAGAATGAAAGAAAAACCTGAACTAAGATGAAAAAATATATTATTCTGAATCTTATTAACAAATTAAATATCTTTAATAAACATCTTAATTACTTTAAATAAACAAGATACATGAATGAGAGTAAATCAATATGGATCAGGAATGATGTCCTAGATGAATATATACAAAGGTCCATGATCAAATATAACACGACAGTTATATACTAACTAAAAATATTATAAATGTGGTCTTAACACAATTCACTTTTGATTAGATAACATGATTACTATTCTTAGCAAAAGTACTAGTATAAGTATACGTCATGGTTGTAAAAAAAAGAATATAAAAACACGATTTATACGCAAGTTGATACTCATGTATAGAGATGCAAAATGTCAAATGAAATGAGTCACTTCCCGGGTCAAAACGACGAAGGAACCCTCTGTTGAGACAGCATAAACGTAGGACCCACAATACGTAGGACCTAGCTCAGCTGTCCTCTCTTTTTCACTTTCAAAAGTGCCCCAAAAGTATTAAAAATTAATTAAGAAGTTGATACCTGTCCTTTGATTATTTGAATTTGTAACTAACTGCTAGGCGCTAGCCGAAGCAAGCAAGTGTGTTAACCGTGGCCTGCCACTTCCTCCCTGGCCCAGTACGTAGTAGTCTAAACCCTCAAAGCGTGACATAATACAACATAACAAGATAACAACAATAAAACGCCAGCGGTCCCGTGTGCGCGTCAACATCGTAGCCACGTGCTTCAAACTTTTCATATATATACTCTCTCACTCACTCCAACTCATACTCAAACTCATCTCAGGTCTCAACCATATTTCAGTTTCAAAGCAAAAAACACTATACAGCCACCCAAAAAACTTTAACTCCTCATATTGGATTAGTCAACTTACAGTACCATTTCATTTCAATAGGGTTTCTCACTTATTACAATTAGTTGCTTAATATAAAGATAAACTTAATTATCTCTCAAATGAACAAACTCAGACAGTCATCATTTGACGAGTACATATCTACGTGTTCCTCTTCGGAAGCGAGCTCATCCAACAATAACAAGTCATCGCCGCCAAACGCCTCCATCGACTACGACGAAGCGATAACGTTGGCGTCATCGAGGCCGAAGAAGCGTGCGGGGAGAAGAATCTTCAAGGAAACGAGGCACCCGGTGTACCGAGGAGTGCGTAGGAGAAACAACAACAGGTGGGTCTGCGAGCTTCGCGTTCCAAATACCAAGTCCAAACGGATATGGCTCGGGACCTACGCCACACCTGAGATGGCGGCGCGTGCCCACGACGTCGCCGCACTCGCGCTTCGCGGGAAGTCAGCCTGCCTCAACTTCGCAGACTCTGCCTGGCGACTACTCCCTTTGCTCCCGGCGCCTACTGATGGCGCCGAAGAGATAAGGAGAATGGCCGCGGAAGCTGTGAAGACAGTTACAGTTGAGGACGGTTATAGTAATAACCGACGTCCAGTAAGGACGGGCAGTGCGGTTACTGAGTACGAGGTTTGCAGCGGTGAGAGCGGGGTGGAAGAAGATGTAAAGAAGGATTTGATTGTTGATACTAACAACGATGATTATTACATGCATGATTGGGTTCGGAGCATGACGGAGGAGCCGTTACGATCACCGCCTCCATTTTTCAGATACGATTTTGGCAGTAGCAGCAGTAGTCATAGGGAGTGGAATGATATGGAGGTTGATGCTGAGGTGTCACTGTGGAGCTTTTCCATTTGATTTTATTTGATTTGATGTATAGCTTTTGATTATTATTCAGTGTGCAAACCTTTTATTGTTTTGTACTTTGACTTAGTTTAGTTTTCTTCTGCTTTTCTTGTTTTCTATCTTATCATTGGTTTTATTCATTTCGTACATAATTCTAGGAGAGAGGGAATTTATGTACCAACTGAATAATTATTACATGGACATAGGACACCATTAAGAGGAAATAAAACCGCTTGTGTTTTTGTAATTCTCGTTAAAAATATTTAAGAAATAATAAAAATTTATTCTAAAACAGTTTAAAAATAGGTAAATTCTACCGTATCTTCTCTAAAATAAATGGTAAATTACCCTTTGTGATATATACAGTGATTATTGATAATTATCTTTCTATTAGAATTTTAAGATTTACGTTATTTTCTCTTTTCTTTTCAATTGACGCTATGTTTCATTTGATACTTGATAACAATGTAATTTTCATTATCCCCACCAAATACACTTCTTCTTCTCCAATTTTAAAATTCTAATTCCTTTCAAATCGAATAACTATTTTCAATCAATTAAGTTAGGATTTAGAACTTGTTCTTACGTTTTTAATCTCCGATTTCAACGAGCACAACTATCAATTTTTCAGCTCTCTTCTTTCTAAAAATTTTTTCGTATTAAAAGATATTACGTTCGGAGAGAAGCAAGAGAATATGAGTTTGTATGACAGATATGAATTTGCACCATGAATAAAATTTTTGTAGGTAATTAATGGCATGAATAATAAAATAATTAATTAATATTTGAGGTGAATGTGAATATTAAAATACTTATTTCATTTTATCTTATTGTTATCTGAATAATAATTTAATTTTTTTGTAACAATATAATAGTTTAATATGCTCTCACTAATGCATTAGTTTTTTTTTTTAATTAGGAAAGAGGTGTATTTGGTGGAGATGATGAAAATGATATTGTTATTAAATTTCAAGAGAAACATAAAGAAAAGAGAAGACAACGTGAATCTTAGAGTTCTGATAAAAGGATAATTTATCAATAATTACTGTATATATCACAGGGGTAATTTACCTTTTATTTTAGAGATGGTATAGTAGAGCACCGCAAGGCTTGGTTGAGTGGCAATTATATTTGCCTTGCTCTAAGGTGCACCGGGTTCAAATCCCAGCTGAGGCTGGTTGTGGTTTAAAGAACCCATAGTACCCATGGCCCCATATACATTATCGGTGCGTAATAAGTAGGGCATTGAGTTATACTTGTAGAGTTGTACGTAGTCTATTGAGAAATTAGGCTTTATTCATTTAATTTTATTTTCTCCATCGTCCTTTAGTTTATACACCTACTGTATATAGTGTTTGTTGACATTGACAAACAATTGACAATACTCTAATTTGTTAATTAATATTTTGTTCCACCTAGACGATTCTTGGATGAATGTGGATTCTTTTTTCCCCACGAGATGATAAATGTAAATTTAATTAATTTGTGTCCTTAAATATACGGTTTTCCTATTGGAATACATCAACATGTGAAACAATTTTCATTAAAAAGTTGGACACTTATGTTTTTAATGTATTGCAAATGAAAGGTATCAGACTCAACAGAAGATGAGACAAAAGGAGAATAAGAAAGAAAGAAGAGAAAAGAGAAGAAAGCAGAGTTGAGAGAGAGAATTTGATCGATTCGCACTAATAGTGAAAAATTAGTAACAGATTAGTTCGGAAGCTTTAAAATATAGGAAGTGTAGTTGTCACTTGTCAGTTATCATAACAGAAAATCACTTATCTAATAATCACTTAGGGTTTGTTTGGGTGAGCTTTTAAGAAAAGATCTTTTTTCGAATTATCTTTTTTTAAAAGATTTTATAGAAAAGTAAAAGTAATTTTATGTTTGGATATCTCATGTAAAAAGGTCTTTTTATCAATTAATTATGTTTGGGTACAACAATATAAAAGTACTTTTTTGTTTATTTATTACATGAAAAACATCTTTTTTTAAGGAAAAAAAATCTTTTAAAAAAAGATGTAAATTACAGCTTCTCAAAAAAGATTTTTTTTTTATTTTATTAGTGCTTTTACTATTACTACTAAAAATTTGCCAAACACGTTAAAAAATAAAAAAAGATCTTTTTTCATTAAAAAAAAATCTTTTTTTAATAAAATAATAGCGTCCAAACATGCACTTAAACTAATAGAAAGCAAAGCTCTAACTAACTTATCTTTGGCTCATTCTATATAGCTCTTATCACATTTGCATGAACTATCTGTCATGTCCTTACTTATTAATTATCTACTCTATCTTTTGATTTCATTTTTCTTGTTCTCTTTCATGCTCCCTACTATTCTACTCCTCAAGTTGCCTCTCGAATATCCTTTTATTGAGCTCTCTATTAGTCGCTCTTTCATTGTAGCCTCTTAGATCATCGACCTTAAGTTTTTCTGGAAATTTCAAGAATGCAGAACTTGGTAATGCCTTTGTCAATATGTCAGCTAGTTGTACTGATCTTGGAACATGACTCATCTATAAATTGCTTTGCTTGTCACATAATTCCTTACAAAATAAAGGTCCTTTTCAAAGTATTTAGACTTCGAATGCAGTATTGGTTTTGCTGCTAAGAGTACAACACTTAGATGGTCACAATACATTGATGGAGTTATAATGAGTTCAACTGCCATTACTCTATATTCAACTTCAGTGCTCAATCGTGCAACAGCACTCTGCTTCTTAGAGCTCCATAAAAAAGCAACATCTAGCAGTTGTCTAATGCTCCAAGACTTTGCTAATACCACATTAAGCAAATATTCTAATGGATGAAGGTTTTACTAGCTGAGAGAGAGAGAGAGAATTTGATCAATTCAAACTAATAGTGAAAAGTTAGTGATAGATTGTTTGAGTAGCTATTATATATAGGAAGTGTAATTGTCCGGTGTTATAACAAAGTAACCACTTTAACAAAGATATTTAAAAATGTCTTATTATTATTGGAAGTAGTTATTAAATCAGTCAATAATTTATTTTTAATATACCAAAACAAAATCGATTTATTATAACAACAACAATAAATTCAATTGTCTATATTATAATTATCAGATCCGAATCAATCTGATCGATTTACATAATCTGAACCGAATTATGTTTAAATTTTTTGAGAAAAAGACAAATATATTCCTATTTTTTTCGCGAACATCTAAATACCTAAAAAATTTAAAATTATAATTAAGTCCCTAAAAAAAACTCTAACCCTAGACCCTTTCCCTTTCCCTTGCTCTAGTCCAAGCCCAAGCCCAAACCCAATGTCTCACTAATCTCTCCATCTAACCCGACAAAAAAATCCTAGCCCTCGGCATCTCCTTCTTCACCCTTTTTTCACTTAAGCTCGAGCTCTCATCTCTTTGCTCACTGGCTCAATCTTAAGCTCTCTCCCTCTCTCATCTCCGGTCTCGCACTCAAGGTCCTCGTCGCTCTCTGTGTCATCAGTCGTCACCGTCTTGTCAGTCATCACTGTCTTGCACTCAGTTGCGCTCGCATGCCTTACCTGAGTTCGTCATCGCTGATGGAAGAAGCAACAGGTCCGAGGACAAATCATCGTCGTCTCTCCATGTCACGTCACTGTCTCAACTTGCTGGAAATGAGGACAAGAGTAGGAGATAAAGTTGTTTTGTATTGGCAAAGAGCTACTAGTCATGGGTAGACTAGAATATTTGATATTTTATAGTTTGTTGCTGCATAATTGATGAGCGGATAATTTATAGCTTTTTGTCATTGTTTTTAGTATGTTTTTAGTAGAATCTAGTCACTTTTAGGGATGTTTTCATTAGTTTTTATGTTAAATTCACATTTCTGGACTTTACTATGAGTTTGTGTGTTTTTCTATGATTTCAGGTATTTTCTGGCTGAAATTGAGGGACTTGAGCAAAAATCAGATTCAGAGGTAGAAGAAGGACTACTGATGCTATTGGATTCTGACCTCCCTGCACTCAAAGTGGATTTTCTGGAGCTACAGAACTCAAAATGGCGCGCTTCCAATTGCGTTGGAAAATAGACATCCAGGGCTTTCCAGCAATATATAATAGTTCATACTTTGGCCGAGTTTAGATGACGTAAAAGGGCGTTGAACGCCAATTCTACGCTGCTGTCTGGAGTTAAACGCCAGAAATACGTCACAAACCAGAGTTGAACGCCAGAAATACGTTACAACCTGGCGTTCAACTCCAGAAAGAGCCTCTGCACGTGTAACATTCAAACTCAGCCCAAGCACACACCAAGTGGGCCCCGGAAGTAGATTTATGCATCAATTACTTACTTCTATAAACCCTAGTAACTAGTTTAGTATAAATAGGACTGTTTACTATTATATTAGACATCTTGGGACGCCTGGTTCTTAGATCATGGGGGCTGGCCTCTCGGCCATGCCTGGACCTTTCACTTATGTATTTTCAACGGTAGAGTTTCTACACTCCATAGATTAAGGTGTGGAGCTCTGCTGTTCCTCAAAGATTAATGCAAAGTACTACTGTTTTTCTATTCGATTCAACTTGTTCCGCTTCTAAGATGTTCATTCGCACTTCAACCTGAATGTGATGAACGTGACAATCATCATCATTCCCTATGAACGCGTGCCTGACAACCACTTCCGTTCTACTTTAGATTGAATGAGTATCTCTTGGATCTCTTAATCAAAATCTTCGTGGTATAAGCTAGATTGATGGCGGCATTCATGAGAGTCCGGAAAGTCTAAACCTTGTCTGTGGTATTCCGAGTAGGACTCTGGGATTGAATGACTGTGACGAACTTCAAACTCGCGAGTGCTGGGCGTAGTGACAGACGCAAAAGGAGGGTGAATCCTATTCCAGTATGATCGAGAACCTCAGATGATTAGCCGTGCTGTGACAGAGCATTTGGACCATTTTCAAAAGAGGATGAGATGCAGCCATTGACAAGGGTGATGCCTCCAGACGATTAGCCATGCAGTGAGAGCGCATCGGACCATTTTCCAGAGAGGATAAAAAGTAACCATTGACAACGGTGATGTCCTTACATAAAGCCAGCCATGGAAAGGAGTAAGACTGATTGGATGAAAACAGCAGGAAAGCAGAGGTTCAGAGGAACGAAAGCATCTCTATACGCTTATCTGAAATTCTCACCAATGATATACATAAGTGTTTCTATCCTTACTTTCTATCTATTTTATTATATATTTTCGAAAACTCCATAACTATTTTATATCCGCCTGACTGAGAATTACAAGGTGACCATAGCTTGCTTTATACCAACAATCTCCGTGGGATCGACCCTTACTCACGTAAGGTTTATTACTTGGACGACCCAGTGCACTTGCTGGTTAGTTGTATCGAAGTTGTGAATGAAAAACGATTTATTAAGACGTGCGTACAGAGTTTCTGGCGCCGTTGCCTGAGATCACAATTTCGTGCACCAAGTTTTTGGCGCCGTTGCCGGGGATTGTTCGAGTTTGAACAACTGACGGTTCATCTTGTTGCTCAGATTAGGTAATTTTCTTTTTGTTTTATTTTCAAAAAATTTTCAAAAACCTTTCAAAAATTTCTCCTTTGTTTTCGAAAAAAATTTAAAAAAAAAATGTTTTCAAAAAAAAATATATTTTTCTTCAGAATTTTTAAGAATGAATTTTAGTGTTTCATGATGATTTGTTGAATCCTGGCTGGCTGTGAAGCCATGTCCAAATTCCTTTGGACTAAGGATTCAACTAATCACTTCAATGCATGTAATAGCATACTAAAGCTTGGCTGGATATTAAGCCATGCCTAACCCTCAGATTGGGGCTTTAGACTAAAGAGCATAAGATTCCTGGAATTCATATTAAAAATTTTGGAATCCTTATTTTTCTTTTTCAAATGATTTTCGAAAAAAAAAATTTAAAAGAAAATCCAAAAAAATAAAAAAAAATCATAAAAATAAAAAATATTTCATGTTTCTTGTTTGAGTCTTGAGTCAAGTTAAAAGTTTGGTGTCAATTGCATATTCATCTTGCATTTTTCGAAAAATTCATGCATTCATAGTGTTCTTCATGATCTTCAAGTTGTTCTTGGTAAGTCTTCTTGTTTGATCTTGATGTTTTCATGTTTTGCATCTTTTCTTGTTTTTCATATGCATTCTTGCATTCATAGTGTCTATACATGATAAATTTTTAAATTTGGGGTCTTGCATGTTTTCTTTGCATTAAAAATTTTTCAAAAATAAGTTCTTGATGTTCATCTTGACATTCAAAGTGTTATTGGTGTTCATCTTGACATTCATAGCATTCTTGCATGCATTCATTGTTTTGATCCAAAATTTTCATGCATTGCATCATTTTCATGTTTTTCTCTCTCATCATAAAAATTCAAAAAATCAAAAAAATTATCTTCCCCTTTTTCTCTCTTAAAATTTTGAAAATTAGATTTGACTTTTTCAAAAAATTTTAAAATCTAGTTGTTTTTATGAGTCAAATCAAATTTTCAATTTAAAAATCTTATCTTTTTCAAAATCTTTTTCAAAAATCAAATCTTTTTCATTTTTCTTAGTTATTTTCGAAAATTTTAAAAATATTTTTCAAAAATATTTTTCTTATCTTTATCTCCTAATTTTCGAAAAGAGGTAATGACCAAATCAGTACCCGAAAGATTCAAACGCTGACATTTTGGTACTTCACTATTGTTATTGACAAAATGATCCTTAAAAAATTTTAAAATTTGACAAGCGTACCCACGAGTTCACCGGAGCACATTTCCGGCAAGCACAGTGCTGACATGGCCACCGTGTTTTGGTGACTTGGCAAACCACCCCCAAAGTTCCCTCCCCAACGCACACTCCCTCCCCTTCCCTCTCCCTCATCGTAGTCTCCGCCGTATCACAACCCCCTGCCCAACGTCTCCCTCCCTCAACACCACCATTCACAGCAACAACAACCTCAACATCAACAGAGTTGCCCCAAATCATGAATTGTCCCAAATTTTTAGGTTAAATTATCATTCAAAAAGATTAATAACAATAAAACTCAGAGAAAACAAACAAATTCATATACAATAATCAAAATAAAATAAAATAAAACAAAACTTAATACAGACACCACCAAAGCAAGAATAGAAGAAGAACACCAGACACAGAGGGGGCACGACACAATAGAGCCAAGATGGAACCCAGACAGAGGAGGCATGGCAAAGACTGGGGGCTACCAGTAAGCAGATACAAGCAGTGAAGGCAACAGTGGTGAAGGCGTACAGACAACGCAATGCCATGAAGGAGACACTGGCGGACGCAGAAGATCTGACGACGAGATGGCGGTAGTGCGGCGTCGATGACATTGGCTTTGTAAGACTGAGAAGGTTGAGCTCTACTGCTGTTTTGGGTGAGAGTGAATTGAGAGTGTGAGACACTGTGTTGGGAAGGGGATTAGAATTCAAAGAGGCAAGGGAAGTGGATTAGGGTTCAAAAATGGGAATTTTGGACCGAAGAGGGGGGAAGTGCGTTAGAGATGGGGGATTAGGGTTAGAGAGGGGGAGGGAAGGATTAGGGTTGGGGAAGGAG
>NC_029785.2:59694200-59696840 GCF_000816755.2 Arachis ipaensis
CTCCGGTGAACTCGTGGGTACGCTTGTCAAATTTTAAAATCTTTTAAGGACTATTTTGTCAATAACAATAGTGAGGTACCAAAATGCCAGCGTTTGAATCTTTCGGGTACTGATTTGGTCATTACCTCTTTTCGAAAATAACATCATCAATTAATGTTTTGATTCAAAAATTTCAAGTTTGTTACTTGCTTGTTAAGAAAGATTCAAACTTTGAGTTCTAGAATCATATCTTGTGATTTCTTGTGAATCAAGTCATTAATTGTTATTTTAAAAAATCAAATCTTTTTCAAAACTAATTTCAATCATATCTTTTCAAAAATATCTCTTTATCTTATCTTTTTCAAAATTTGATTTTCAAATTTCCTTTCTAACTTCTTATCTTCTTATCTTTTCAAAATTGATTTTCAAATTTGTTTCAACTAACTAACTAACTTTTTGTTTGTTTCTTATCTTTTTCAAAATTACCTAACTTACTCTCTCTCTCTAATTTTCGAAAATATCTTCCCTCTTTTTCAAAATTTCTTTTTAATTAACTAATTATTTTAATTTTTTATTTTAATTTTCGAAAAATTACTAACCTTTTTCAAAAACTATTTTCGAAAATCACTAACTCTTTTTCAAAAATAATTTTCGAAAATTCTCCTTCTCTCTCATCTCCTTCTATTTGTTTATTCATCTACTAACACTTCATCTCACCCAAATTCGAAACCCCTCTTCCATCTGTGTTCGAATCTTTTTCTTCTTCTTTTCTTCTACTCACACAGGGACCTCTATACTGTGGTAAAAAGGATCCCTATTATTATTTTTCTGTCCCTCTTTTTCATATGAGCAGGAGCAAGGACCTGAAAGGACTCTGAAGAGGAAACTAAGAGAAGCTAAATTACAACAATCCAGCAAGCACCTTTCAGAAATTTTCGAATAGGAAGAGGAAATGGCAGCCGAAAATAATAATAATGCAAGGAGGATGCTTGGTGACTTTACTGCACCTAATTCCAATTTACATGGAAGAAGCATCTCAATTCCTGCCATTGGAGCAAACAATTTTGAGCTGAAACCTCAATTAGTTTCTCTGATGCAGCAGAACTACAAATTTCATGGACTTCCATCTGAAGATCCTTTTCAGTTCTTAACTGAATTCTTGCAGATATGTGATACTGTTAAGACTAATGGAGAAGATCCTGAAGTCTACAGACTCATGCTTTTCCCTTTTGCTGTGAGAGACAGAGCTAGAATATGGTTGGACTCTCAACCTAAGGATAGCCTTAACTCTTGGGATAAGCTGGTCAAGGCTTTCTTAGCCAAGTTCTTTCCTCCTCAAAAGCTGAGTAAGCTTAGAGTGGATGTTCAAACCTTCAGACAGAAAGAAGGTGAATCCCTCTATGAAGCTTGGGAGAGATACAAAAAACTGACTAAAAAGTGTCCTTCTGACATGCTTTCAGAATGGACCATCCTAGACATATTCTATGATGGTCTGTCTGAATTAGCTAAAATGTCATTGGATACCTCTGCAGGTGGATCTATTCACTTAAAGAAAACGCCTGCAGAAGCTCAAGAACTCATTGACATGGTTGCTAATAACCAGTTCATGTATACTTCTGAGAGGAATCCTGTGAGTAATGGAACGCCTATGAAGAAGGGAGTTCTTGAAATTGATACTCTGAATGCCATATTGGCTCAGAATAAAATATTGACTCAGCAAGTCAATATGATTTCTCAGAGTCTGAATGGAATGCAAGCTGCATCCAATAGTACTCAAGAGGCATCTTCTGAAGAAGAAGCTTATGATCCTGAGAATCCTGCAACAGCAGAGGTGAATTACATGGGTGAACCATACGGAAACACATATAATTCCTCATGGAGAAATCACCCAAATCTCTCATGGGAGGATCAACAAAAGCCTCAACAAGGCTTTAATAATGGTGGAAGAAACAGGTTTAGCAATAGCAAACCTTTTCCATCATCCACTCAGCAACAGACAGAGAACTCTGAACAAAATACCTCTAATTTAGCAAACTTAGTCTCTGATCTATCTAAGGCCACTGTGAGTTTCATGAATGAAACAAGATCCTCCATTAGAAATTTGGAAGCATAAGTGGGCCAGCTGAGTAAAAGAGTCACTGAAATCCCTCCTAGTACTCTCCCAAGCAATACAGAAGAAAATCCAGAAGGAGAGTGCAAGGCCATTGATATAACCATCATGGACGAATCCAAAGAGGAAGGGGAGGACGTGAATCCCAGTGAGGAAGACCTCCTGGGACGTCCAGTGATCAATAAGGAGTTTCCCTTTGAGGAACCAAAGGAATCTGAGGCTCATCTAGAGACCATAGAGATTCCATTAAACCTCCTTATGCCATTCATGAGCTCTGATGAGTATTCCTCTTCTGAAGAGAATGAGGATGTCACTGAAGAACAAGTTGCCAAGTTCCTTGGTGCAATCATGAAGCTGAATACCAATTTATTTGGTAATGAGACTTGGGGAAATGAACCTCCCCTGTTCACCAATGAACTAAATGCATTGGATCAACTGAGATTGCCTCAGAAGAAACAGGATCCTAGAAAGTTCTTAATACCTTGTACCATAGGCACCATGACCTTTGAGAAGGCTCTATGTGACCTTGGGTCAGGGATAAACCTCATGCC
>NC_029785.2:59698607-59709081 GCF_000816755.2 Arachis ipaensis
AGAAAACAGGCTTATGGACAAGTAGAGAACGTGTTAGTAAAGGTTGAAGGCCTTTACATCCCTGCTGATTTCATAATCCTTGATACTGGGAAGGATGTGGATGAATCCATCATCCTTGGAAGACCTTTCCTAGCCACAGCAAGAGCTGTGATTGATGTTGACAGAGGTGAATTAGTCCTTCAATTGAATGAGGACTCCCTTGTGTTTACAACTCAAGGTTACCCTTCTGTAAACATGGAAAAGAGGCATAGTAAGCTTCTCTCAAAACAGAGTCAACCAGAGCCCCCACAGTCAAACTCTAAGTTTGGTGTTGGGAGGCCACAACCAAACTCTAATTTTGGTGTTGAACTCCCATATCCAAACTCTAATTTTGGTGTTGGGAAGTCTCAACAATGCTCTAAACATCTGTGTGGCTCCCTGAGAGCCCACTGTCAAGCTATTGACATTAAAGAAGCGCTTGTTGGGAGGCAACCCAATTTTTATTTATCTAATTTTATTTTTCTTGTTCTTTCATGTTTTATTAGGTTCATGATCATATGGAGTCACAAAATAAATATAAAAATTGAAAACGGAATCAAAAACAGCAGAATAAAAATCACACCCTGGAGGAAGACCTTACTGGCGTTTAAACGCCAGTAAGAAGCATCTGGCTGGCGTTCAACGCCAGAACAGAGCATGGTTCTGGCGCTGAACGCCCAAAATGGGCAGCATCTGGGCGTTTGAACGCCAGAATTGCATCTTGGAGAAGAGCTGGCGCTGAACGCCCAGAACAAGCATGGTTCTGGCGTTCAACGCCAGAAATGGGCAACAAATGGGTGTTCAACGCCCAGAACAAGCACCAATCTGGCGCTGAACGCCCAGAGTTGTGTGCAAGGGCATTTCGCATGCCTAATTTGGTGCAAGGTTGTAAATCCTTGAACACCTCAGGATCTGTGGACCCCACAGGATCCCCACCTACCTCCACTCACTTCTTCTCACCCCTCTTTCACACAATCGCATAAACACTCTTCCCCAAAACTCTTCACCAATCACCTCAATCTCTCTTTCCTATAGCCACTTCACCACTCACATCCATCCACTCTTCCCCATAAACCTACCTCATAAACCCCACCTACCTTCAAAATTCAAAATCAATTTCCCACCCAAAACCCACCCTTATGGCCGAATACACCCCCCCTCTCCTCCATATTTTCTTCTTCTTCTTCACCTATTCTTTCTTCTCTTGCTCGAGGGCGAGCAATATTCTAAGTTTGGTGTGGTAAAAGCATAAGCTTTTTGTTTTTCCATTACCATTGATGGCACCCAAGACCGGAGAATCCTCTAGAAAAGGGAAAGGGAAGACAAAAGCTTCCACCTCCGAGTTATGGGAGATGGAAATATTCATCTCCAAAGCTCATAAAGACCACTTCTATGATGTTGTGGCCAAGAAGAAGGTGATCCCCGAGGTCTCTTTCAAGCTCAAGAAGAATGATTATCCGGAGATCCGACATGAAATCCAAAGAAGAGGTTGGGAAGTTCTAACAAACCCCATCCAACAAGTCGGCATCCTAATGGTTCAAGAGTTCTATGCCAATGCATGGATCACTAGGAACCATGATCAAAGTAAGAACCCATACCCAAAGAATTATATTACAATGGTTCGGGGGAAATACTTAGATTTTAGTCCGGAAAATGTGAGGTTGGCGTTTAACTTGCCTATGATGCAAGGAGATGCACGCCCCTACACTAGAAGGGTCAACTATAATCAAAGGTTGGACCAAGTCCTCATGGACATATGTGTGGAAGGAGCTCAATGGAAGATTGACTCCAAAGGCAAGCCAGTTCAATTAAGAAGACTGGACCTCAAGCTTGTGGCTAGAGGATGGTTGGAGTTCATCCAACGCTCCATCATCCCCACTAGCAACCGATCTGAAGTTACTGTGGATCGGGCCATCATGATCCATAGCATCATGATTGGAGAAGAAGTAGAAGTTCATGAAGTCATCTCCCTTGAACTCTACAAAATAGCCGAAAAGCCCTCTCCTGGGACAAGGCTAACTTTTCCTCATCTTATTTGCCATCTATGTTACTCAGCTGAAGCTTTCATAGAAGGAGACATTCCCATTGAGGAAGAGAAGCCCATCACTAAGAGACGTATGAAGCTCATCACCATGAGATCCCGGAGATGCCTCAAATGCATTTTCCTCCACAAAACTATTGGGAGCAAATCAACACCTCCCTAGGAGAATTAAGTTCCAACATGGGACAATTAAGGGTGGAACATCAAGAGCACTCCATCATCCTTCATGAAATAAGAGAAGATCAAAAAGCAATGAGGGAGGAGCAACAAAGACAAGGAAGAGATATAGAAGAGCTCAAGGACATCATTGGTTCCTCAAGAAGGAAACGCCACCATCACTAAAGTGGACTCATTCCTTGTTCTTACATTCTCTGTTTTTCGTTTCTCTATGTTAAGTGCTTATCCATGTTTGTGTCTTCATTACATAATCATTAGTAATTAGTAACTTTGTCTTAAAGTTATGAATGTCCTATGAATCCATCACCTCTCTTAAATGAAAACTGTTTTAATTCAAAAGAACAAGAAGTACATGAGTTTCGAATTTATCCTTGAACTTAGTTTAATTATATTGATGTGGTGACAATACTCCTTGTTTTCTGAATGAATGCTTGAACAGTGCATATGTCTTTTGAAGTTGTTGTTTAAGAATGTTAAATATGTTGGCTCTTGAAAGAATGATGATAAGGAGACATGTTATTTGATAATCTGAAAAATCATAAAAATGATTCTTGAAGCAAGAAAAAGCAGCAAAGAACAAAGCTTGTAGAAAAAAAAATAGAAAAAAAAAAGAGCGAAAAAAAATTAGAAAAAAAAAAAGAGAAAAAGCAAGCAGAAAAAGCCAAAAGCTCTTAAAACCAAGAGGCAAGAGCAAAAAGCCAATAACCCTTAAAACCAAAAGGCAAGGGTAAATAAAAAGGATCCCAAGGCTTTGAGCATCAGTGGATAGGAGGGCCTAAAGGAATAAAATCCTGGCCTAAGCGGCTAAACCAAGCTGTCCTTAACTATGTGCTTGTGGCATGAAGGTGTCAAGTGAAAACTTGAGACTGAGCAGTTAAAGTCAAGGTCCAAAGCAAAAGAAGAGTGTGCTTAAGAACCCTGGACACCTCTAATTGGAGACTTTAGCAAAGCTGAGTCACAATCTGAAAAGGTTCACCCAATTATGTGTCTGTGGCATTTATGTATCGAGTAGTGCTAGGGAGCCAATGGCCTAAGTGTACAATATGTACAATGGGCTAAATCTTTGGTTTATGAATTAAATGAACATCACTTATACTATGCAGAATAACCATCCGGATACCAGGGATAATAAACATCTCATGTTATAAAAAGCTAATTTTGGATTCACCAAGGTTCGAACTCTTAACCTTCCGCATCTGGAACTCTTATACCATGTTCTGAAACCACTCATCCCAAAAGCATAACCTGACAGGATAATGTAACACTAATAATGATATCTCTAATACTTTTTAAACCTTCATTGTACACATTGTACGCTTAGGCCATTGGCTCCCTAGACTTTCTCTTATGTATCCGGTGGTAATATTGGAAAACAAAGTGCTTAGGGCCACGGCCAAGACTCATAAAATAGCTGTGTTCAAGAATCATCATACTGAACTAGGAGAATCAATAACACTATCTGAACTCTGAGTTCCTATAGATGCCAATCATTCTGAACTTCAATGGATGAAGCGAGATGCCAAAACTATTCAAGAGGCAAAAAGCTACAAGTCCCGCTCATTTAATTGGAGCTATGTTTCATTGATAGTTTGGAATTTATAGTATATTCAAGTTTTTTTATCCTATTTGATTTTCAGTTGCTTGGGGACAAGCAACAATTTAAGTTTGGTGTTGTGATGAGCGGATAATTTATACGCTTTTTGGCATTGGTTTTAGTATGTTTTTAGTAGAATCTAGTCACTTTTAGGGATGTTTTAATTAGTTTTTATGTTAAATTCATATTTCTGGACTTTACTATGAGTTTGTGTATTTTTCTGTGATTTCAGGTATTTTCTGGCTGAAATTGAGGGACTTGAGCAAAAATCAGATTCAGAGGTAGAAGAAGGACTGCTGATGCTGTTGGATTCTGACCTCCCTGCACTCAAAGTGGATTTTCTGGAGATATAGAACTCAAAATGGCGCGCTTCCAACTGCGTTGGAAAGTAGACATCCAGGGCTTTCCAGCAATGTATAATAGTTCATACTTTGGCTGAGTTTAGATGACGTAAAAGGGCGTTGAACGGTAGTTCTATGCTGCTGTCTGGAGTTAAACGCCAGAAACACGTCACAAACCAGAGTTGAACGCCAGAAATACGTTACAACCTGGCGTTCAACTCTAGAAAGAGCCTCTGCACGTGTAACATTCAAGCTCAGCCCAAGCACATACCAAGTGGGCCCCGGAAGTGGATTTATGCATCAATTACTTACTTCTGTAAATCCTAGTAACTAGTTTAGTATAAATAGGACTGTTTACTATTGTATTAGACATCTTGGGACGCCTGGTTCTTAGATCATGGGGGCTGGCCTCTCGGCCATGCCTGGACCTTTCACTTATGTATTTTCAACGGTAGAGTTTCTACACTCCATAGATTAAGGTGTGGAGCTCTGTTGTTCCTCAAAGATTAATGCAAAGTACTACTGTTTTTCTATTCAATTCAACTTGTTCCGCTTCTAAGATCATTCGCACTTCAACCTGAATGTGATGAACGTGACAATCATCATCATTCCCTATGAACGCGTGTCTGACAACCACTTCCGTTCTACTTTAGATTGAATGAGTATCTCTTGGACCTCTTAATCAGAATCTTCGTGGTATAAGCTAGATTGATGGCGGCATTCATGAGAGTCCGGAAAGTCTAAACCTTGTCTGTGGTATTTCGAGTAGGACTCTGAGATTGAATGACTGTGACGAACTTCAAACTCGCGAGTGCTGGGCGTAGTGACAGATGCAAAAGGAGGGTGAATCCTATTCCAGAAAGCAGAGGTTCAGAGGAACGAAAGCATCTTTATACGCTTATCTGAAATTCTCACCAATGATATACATAAGTGTTTCTATCCTTACTTTCTATCTATTTTATTATATATTTTCGAAAACTCCATAACTATTTTATATCCGCCTGACTGAGAATTACAAGGTGACCATAGCTTACTTCATACCAACAATCTCCATGGGATCGACCCTTACTCACGTAAGGTTTATTACTTGGACGACCCAGTGCACTTGCTGGTTAGTTGTATCGAAGTTGTGAATGAAAAACGATTTATTAAGACGTGCGTACAGAGTTTCTGGCGCCGTTGGCTAAGATCACAATTTCGTGCACCAATAATCAACACCAGTTCTTCGTCCTGCTGCTTAGGTAGTTGATTTTGATTATGTATTGTTGTTTGCTATTATATTTGAATGTGGTCTAACTTCGCTAGAATTTCAGGAAAATAAAGTATAAAAATAACATGACATTTCCATGATGAAGCTTTTATGTTTGGAATTGTATTATGCTGCTCATTCTTTTCTATTATGTAATTTAATGTCAAGATATATCTTTCTAATTAGATATAGACAAATGACATGCCTGTCATAATACAATGAAACTCAAAACAACATATTAATGAGTCCATGTTAACCAGGTAAATGATTAATTTAGGAAGGACATATGTTTTTCCAAGTTATTAAGCTAGTACCATCTTCCTAACAAATAAACCAATATCTTGATAATTCTCATTTAAATTTATAGAAAGAGGAGAAAAAATTTGGATGACAAATATTTCTCTTCTTATGATACCTTAACAAATATTTCTCTTGATGGGTAATATTCTATTCTTTACAGCATTAGATGCTATCTATGAGGGCTTTATCTAAATTTTTTTATGCATATTTTAACATAATAAACTAATTATCTGTTAAAGCAGCAGCAGAAGCCAGGAGTGAGGGTTCGTTAACTTGCAACTCCTAATCGCCAACCAAATTCTCCAGTAGAACCACAAGATGAGGAACCTCAATCTCTTGCCTCATGCACAACTTCAAGTTAGCTCCAGAAAGAGGTAACAGAAGAGGTTGGTTCAGCCCAAGTGCCAAAAGCAGCTGCTCCTAGGTGCAATTTTAAGTTGTCAGAAGTCTCTTGCAGTAGGTTCAAGTATTCCACCCAAGTCCCCTGTGGCAGGTTTAGGTATTCCTCCCAGGTTTGTGGTGCACGAATTCCCACACTTTCGTATAGCTGTACCAGCAAGTGCACTGGGTTATCCAAGTAATACTTGAGCGAGTTAAGGTCAATCCCACGAGAATTGTAGTTTGAAGAAAGCTATGGTTATTGATAGAGAGAATTTTTTTCGTATAGAATCAATTCGTTGGTAGCATAGTCCAAACCAACAATGAATTCTCACTATCAAATATTAAATTCAAATCATGTAAACCGAAAGTAATTAAACCTCGGGTCATCTTCCCTAGGAGTTGCAATTAAGTGTACAATCATTGGCTATGAGAAAGAGAGCATGAGAAATTGGGAATGAAAGCAATAGGTGCAAGTAATGTAAATAGTAGGAAAGTAAATGAGCATGCAAGGAATGTAAATGGCAATTCTTGGCAAGAATTGGGGAGTTTAGGATTCCTATCCTAGTTATGGACCACAAACATGGCAATTGTGTGGAATCAATCCAAATCAGTCAATCCTCCTTGAGAATTAGTCAAAATGCGTAATTGATCTCAATCCATAAGTTCTAGTCAACTCACTAATTACTTAGTCAAAGACTAGCGTCAATGGAAACCAAACCAATTAATCATTCTCAAACAATGCGGAATGGACATCCACAACTCAATTTCACCCAAACACCCAATTTCTCAACCAAGAGTGTGAAAATTAAACATGCAAAAAATTAAACATCAAAACAATTAAATAAACATGCAAGGAATTAAAAGTCAAAGTAATAAAAGTCAAAGTAATTAAATGCAAGGAAAGAAAACTTAAAATGCAAGAAACCTCTTGGCAAGTAATTGAGAGCTAAGGCTACCTATCCTATTCATTGACCACAAACACATGATGATTATGAAGAGTTAATCCTATTTAGTCAACCTGACATCGAAGATAAGTCAAATAGGCATAGTTAATTTCAATCCCTAAGTCCTATGTCAACACTAAGGGGTCACATAGAGTCAAGGGAAACCAAATCAACTAACTATTCTAATATATCAAACAAGAATGGACATCAATGACTCAAGGATCACCAAAGTCATCAAATTCAAGCCAAGAGTGAAGGAAAAATAAGTAAAAGCTAAGCCAAGCATTTTATCAAACACTTGGTGTGCATGAAAATAAAATAATATTAAATTGCATTAAAATAAATTCTAAAGCTACCAAAGCAAGAAATTAACAATAACAACTAAAGAAATCAATAAATGACATGGAAACATAAATTTGCATTAATTAGAATTAAAATAACAAAAGTGTTCGTAACATGAAAATTAACATAAAAGAGAAAATAACAAAAGAGATGAAGAAGATAAAGACAAGAAAGCATAAAAACATAAATGAAACTACACTAAAACAAGAATTAAAGTGCTGAAATTAAAAGGAAACTAAGCTAAAAACTCTAATACTAGAGAGAGGGGGGGAGCTTATCTCTCTAGAAACTAAGAGAAAAGCATATAAAATCTAACTCTAATTGCCCCCCTTGTTTCCACTTGAATTGGGGTTGAAATAGTTTCAGAAATGAGTTGGGTTGGGTTTTGGAGGCCCAGAATTCGCCCCCAGCAATTTGCAATTAATGAGCTGACGTAATTCGGGTCACGCATACGCGTGAGTCACGCGTACGCGTCCCTGCGCAAAATTCACTCCCACGCTTACGTGTGGGTCACGCGTACGCATCGCTCGTAAATCTTCGTTGTGCGTATGTGCGTATGCACGGGTGCTGGAACATCCAAACTCCATTTCTTCATGGTTTTTTCCCTTTTGCATGCTCTTTTTCTCACTTCTTCAACCCATACTTGCCTTGAAAACCTGAAATCACTTAGCAAACACATCAAGGCATCATATGGAATTAAAGTGGATAAAATTTAGCAATTATAAGGCCTAAATAGCATGTTTTCACTTTCATGCACAATTTAGGAAGAAATCATGAAACTATGCTATTTCAATGAATAAGTGCAAGAAAAGTTAGTGAAATCCACCCATATAGAGCAAATAAATACCATGAAATGTGGATTCATCACATCCCCACACTTAAACAATAGCATGTCCTCATGCTATACTCAAGCAAGAAACAAGGAGTATTACATTTATTCAAAGCAAGTAAACTACCTACATATAATCTATCTACATGAATGCAACTATTTAGTCAAAATAAGTCAATTTCCAAGAAAGCATATATGAACATACGGGCTAAAGTAATCTCAACCAAGTCAAATCCATAATTGATTAGAGTTATTGAAAAGCATAAACAACTTGCAAGATAAACAATAATAATAAGTGAAAACATGTAATCGAGCATTTGAACCCTCACCGGCTGTGTACCTGCTCTAATCACTCAAGTGTATAGGGTTAATTCACTCATTTCTCTTTTAATCATGCTTTCTAAGATTTGTCTTTCATCTAACAATCAACACTTATTCAATGTATACATACAAATATCATGAGGACTTTTCCATGATTGTAATGGGGCTAGGGAAAAAGGTAACGTTATATATGGTTAAGTGAGCTTGATATTTGCATCTTTGATTAGCCTAAGCTCTCACCAAACTTACATAACAATCTATACAACTCAAAGCAAACCTAACTACCCATTTGTCACTTTTCTTACACACTCATGCATTTTTTTTTCAATCACAACTCATGCATTTTTTTTTTCTCAAACTTTGGGGCATTTTTGTCCCCTTTCTATTTTTTTTTTGAACATGGAAACATATATACAAAAGTGACAATGCATATGGTTTAAGTATTTGATTCATGAGTATGTACCCAATTCTCAAAATTTTCAATCAAAAGTACAAAAATTCACTTTTACCTCAACCAAAGTTCCCAAACATAAAAATCCATTACTGCCCAAAAATGCAAGAAAAGGAGGGCAGATTGAAAAAACCAGTAACCCTTTAAACCAAAAGACAAGGATAAAAGAACTCAAGACTTTGAGCATTAATAGATATTTTATACGCTTTTTGACACTATTTTCATATAATTTTTAATAGTTTTTATTTAGTTTTTTATTAAGTTTTTATAGGTTTTAGTGTTAAATTCACATTTTTGGATTCTACTATAAATTTTTGTATTTTTAGGTAATTTCAGATATTTTTGGATTCTACTTTTATTTTAGTGTTAAATTCACATTTCAGGTTTTTGAGTTTTTATAGGTCAGTACTGTCAATTAATTTATCAGTACGCGTTTTTTACGCAATTTTACTGGCCCGTTTGGCCCAACTTTGGGCCAAACCTTTAGAATTAATGTCCGGTTTTTATTTCTAAATATTTTTCTAAGTTTTTCTACTATTTTTATTTTTCTCACAGAGTACCGGCATATTAAGTCGGTACTGCCGCCAAATTTACCGGTACCTATTTTTACGCAATTTTTTGTAGAAAATTATATTTTTCAACTCAGAAAAATTTACTGAGTCCAAATATCATATTTAAAATTTCTAATTAATATTTTAAAATTTTAAACCTAATTCAAACAATTAAATTATTATTCTTACACCAAATGCTTTAAATTACTACTACATTATAGCAGTATCATATAAACAAGCAGGGGACACACAGCGAGATCGCAGTTGGAACTTGGTAAGGTCAACTATAGAGGAGATCATACACACGTGAGCACGTGCCTACTGCCTATGCCCGTGTACACAGAATAATCTAACAGGGTCAACTACCGGTCTCATCTAAGTCCAAACATGGCAATAAATATGTGCATAGCAAGGTTCAAATCAGATTAATAATAAAATAAGTATGGAAAAGTATAGGTATCTAACAATATTTTTGAATAATATATGCACAATATGAATTAATAAGATTAAAAGAATAAATTAATCTTAAATTTAATTAATAGCATTAAATTAAAATATAATATATTTTTATTTGATTAGTGGTTATTCATGTTGTTTAAAATGATCATTATTTACCTAACACTGTCCAGCGTCTCTTCTTAAGATTCAAATTTTTATTATCCCGCACTTAGTAGAACATGAATAAGAAGCATCCAAGCTGCTGCTTCTTCTCCCACCCTATATTATACTTTAGTGTTCTCATGCTGATACTGTAAGAAGTATTCGTGATTTCAAGTATCTCAATTTTGTCTCCAGCCATCACTTCCTTAATATATTTTAAATATGTCACACTATATAGAGATTTGAGATCTTCACAACTCCGAACCTTCTGTTATCTTTTCCCCATATTGCGCTACAAACTATACTCTCCAAATATATAAAAAAATTTAGTCCCC
>NC_029785.2:59709086-59710048 GCF_000816755.2 Arachis ipaensis
AGGTTGTATACAATATTTTTTTTGTATTTTATGAATCTAGATCTGAGAGCTAAATCATTTTTTTTTAATTTGTTATTCTTCCTTGATTATTTCATAAAATAAGAATGTGTTCTTCATTTTTTATCGAAGTTAATCCTTTTAAGGTACAAGTTATAATTTTTTATGGTATTTTTTTATGTAGTCAATTTATTATATTATTCTTTTGATAATTTGATGATTGTTCTTACTTCAACTCATTCTTTTTGTCTAATGTTCCAGTGCGATTATCTTTTGTCGCAATCGTTTAGAATGCACTACATTCATCAAATACCATCTCGAGTTGTATTCACTTATTCGAGTTCTAATTACATGGATGTAAGAGTTCAACAAAGGGGTAATGAACTTTATTTTATCCAGGGATGGTTTGATTTACTCATATATTATGACCAACTTAATGAAACGTGGGTAAAGTTAGTTTTCTTATAAGGAGCTCGATTTTTAATTGAGTAATTACTTTCAATGAATTTTATAGGCCAAGTTCATATTTTATCCCCTCTATATTTTCTATGTCTACCTAAAAATCTTTAAAGTGGAGCATATAATGAGATTAAATTTCCTCAATTTAGGTTCAGTTTCGCTAAATTTGTGTCAAGTTTGAAAATGCAATTTCGAAGATCGGTACTGTATTTAAATTTTCTTCTTTTAAATTTTTCGTAATAAAAATAATTTTATAACATATTGTGATTTTTTTTTAGAAACCATCGGTCTTCTGGTACATCAATGCAATGCGATTAATGGGAATAAAGGTCAATTTAGTTTCTCAATGTAGCTATTCTATATCTTGTCGCATTATATGGATAGCGGATTATGAAACTTATTTAATAAGAGGATGGTTTGAATTTGCAGTAATTCTAAACATTCGAGTTAACGACATTGTTTCAGTTGATTGTCGTTACGAAAATCTATATATGTTTAAGAATTAG
>NC_029785.2:59710153-59710400 GCF_000816755.2 Arachis ipaensis
TTAAATAATTTAATTCTAATATAGTATTTGATTAAATTAGTTTTAGAGAAATTTAAATTGTTACGTTAAATTATATATTATGACTGTTAATTTTGAATACGTTATGTTTAAATTTTTAATATGAAATGTCTTTTTCCGATTTCTAAATTTGTTTTTTATTTTTATTTGCAATTCATATAACTAAATTTAAAATAAAATAGTTAAATTAACAAATTTACTAATATTAAATAATACCTTTAACATGACA
>NC_029785.2:59711586-59712288 GCF_000816755.2 Arachis ipaensis
TCTTCATTGAAGTTGATTCTTTTAAGGTACTAATTATAATTTTTTTTATGATATTATTTTATGTAGCCAATCTATTATTATTCTTTTAATAATTTATTAATTATTCTTACTTAAACTTATTCTTTTCGTCTGTCGAGCAACTGCTTCTAACAAATTCAAATTTCATTCCCTCCATACTTTCTACGTCTACCCGAAAATCTTTGAAGTGAAGCATATAATGAGATTTAATTTTTTTCATTTAGGTTCAATTTTCTTAAAATTATGTCAAGTTTGGAGATGTAATTTCAAATATTAGTACTGTATTTAAATTTTTTTCTTTTAAACTTTTCATAATAAAAATAATTTTATAAGATATTTTGATTTTTTTTAGAAACTACCATCCTTCTGCTGCATTAATGTAATGTCATTGATGTGAATAAATGTCAATTTAGTTTCTCGGTATGATTATTCTATACCTTAGTTTGTTGCATTATACGAATAACAGATGATGAAACTTATTTAACAAGAGAATGGTCTGTATTTTTATGAATTCTAAATGTTCGAACTGATGACATTATTTCAATTGGGTGTCGTTTATAAAATGACTCTAATTTATATGTGTCTAAGGACTAAAATAGTTTAAATATTATTTAAGTAATTTAGTTTTAATATTAGTATTTGATTAAATTAATTTTAAAACATTTAAATTATTATCTCAATTTA
>NC_029785.2:59712946-59714995 GCF_000816755.2 Arachis ipaensis
GTATTTTTTGTATTTGAATAAAATTTTTATATAAATAATATTTTAATTTTATTTGATACAGAAATAAAGATACAATCTATAGATGTACAACTATCAATGTTAGAGATAAAAAAATGTGTATGTATATTTTTTTTATAAAAATTAAGACATTGATTTATTATATATTATGCTTTTTTCTTTATTAAATTTAATTATTTTGTGAAATTTATTTGTTATGTATTATTATTTAGTATTCACATAAATAAATAAAATAAATTTAATTTAAAATTAAATATATTAAAAAATATATTTTTATTAAAAATATCTCAGATATAAATAATATTAAATATTTTTCATGTCGCACGGTACAGAGTGTGTATATATATAACACGAGTAATACTCTTCAATAATTTCGTATCAATGTGTATGGTTTGGCTAGTTAGCTTAAGTTGTTCCTGTTAGGTAAGCTGAGCCAGACCATAGTGTAGTACGTATACTGTGACTGTCAGAGTGTCATTATTCATCATTAGTATTCATCACTACTGGTATGTATATGTACCACTATATGCGAAGCTTTTAACTGGCTCGCTTTATTCAGAAAAAATTAAAGGCCGAAAGCCAAGGCCTTTCTATCTCTCTGCACCATATATCATTAATTTCATATAGGGTCACTTCATATAAATTTGGATATCTTGGCACATGTATCGTCTTTTTTTAACCCCACACCCCCACATTTTTGCATATATGTCACTCATAATCAATTTTGCTTTCTTCTGTCACCCTTAGATACCTGCCAATACCAATTAAACTCCATGCTTCATTCAAACCCTTTTACCGTCAACAAATACCTTCTGAACACTCGCTCCTACGAACATTGTGCTGTTCCTTCTTTACCACATTTTGATGTTAGCTGGTTTTCGCTCTAACATATAAATTCTCTTTTCTTTTTTTTTTTTTCACCTTTGGCACTTTTTTTCCCTCCCTCTCCACATCCCTGGTCCCTACTTTCTTAATATCAGATTTGTATAATTCACAACCTACATAGGTCTCTCTAGCTTACTCTATACTACCTTGAAGCATATCTTCTTCATTTTATTATCCTTTCCTTGAAAAAGATATTAGCATGCCTTCAGAGAGAACTAGTTTAAGTAAGAATTCTCAAATAATGCAAACTATGATCAAAACCAAGAAGCACCTTGCAAGACCTAATTCGATGTTACTGAAAGATTACCTGATGAGGGACGACCTGAGCTCCTGCTCATCCAACGGTTTTAAATCGTTCCCGCGCCGACAATGCTGCAGCACTGCCGTTGGATTCCTTGTGGCGGAGAAAGATCTCAAACGCCACAACAGGAGGAGGAGGAGGAGGTCGAGGAGGAACAGCACTACCACACTCTTACCTCCTCGTTCTTCTTCTTCTTCTTCTTCTTTGTCGGTTCTGCAGAGAGCTTCGGAAGCTGTAATCAAGGCCATCAAGTCACTACCACACAAGAGTACCAGATCCCGGAAAGACGGTTCTGGAAGCGTTTTTTCTAGAAGCTTCTCAAGGAAGCTGCTGAGTAGAAGCTTCTGGAGGAAAGCGGCAGCGAAGGACGAGGAAGGAGGAAGAACTCAGAGATGGATAAGGACTTCATTCCGCGAGTTGCTTATGCAGGATCCGGACAAAACGGCGTCGTTGAACGAGGATAGCGCGTTCACTACAAATGCCGCAGCCACCACCACCACTACTTCCTCTTCTTCTTCTTCTTCAGGTTGTGGCAGTAACAGTAGCTGGGAAGAGAGCGAGTTCACATTTTCGTCTTCAAGCGCTGCTTCTTCTTCTTCCGCCGCCGAAAACGACGTCGCTCAGGCTACAAAAGACCCCCCTCCGACCACTGGCAAGATACACCAGGAGAGAACAACGGTAAGTATACATAATTTCCGTTTTATTTGATTTGTTGATTTTTTTTTATTAACGTGGTTGATGAAATTTGTTACTTTTTTTTTTCTTGTAATGTTTTCACTTCTATCTATGATGACTCAAACAAAAGAGAAAGTATTTTAATAAATGAACTAATAATGTAAATGGAT
>NC_029785.2:59715255-59715839 GCF_000816755.2 Arachis ipaensis
AAACACTCATGAACTTTTATTTTGTTAATTAAAAAATCAATAAAGAAGCCGGAAATTAGAAAAGAAAAAGGAAGAAAGAAAGAGAGAGAATCACAATAGGTTATTGATATCCAATGACCAATGCCTTTATTTTAAGGTCAAATACATATGTAATAAGGGAAAATTCCAAACAAATGATAGATAGTAATTAGCAGTACTAGGGTAGGAAGTGGGGACATTGATGAGGAGTGAGGAGGAAGAGGCAAAATACGAGAACAGAGGTGGAGCCGAGAATGCATGATGAATTAAATGCACGTGGGGGCACTGGGCAGTGCAGTTAATTGGGTGTGTTTCAATTTTCAACTCCCAAGGGCTGTGAATTGTGATGCTTACTTTGCGCCATCCACGCCGCTGAATCTCACTGCACCGCACAGTGTTACTTGTTCTTGCTCATCCAATCCAAGGGGCAAGGGATGCCTTTCAAATCTCTTTTCCCTGCCGCCAATTCATAACGTTTTAAGATTTTGAAAATTTATCATTATGGTTACTTATTTGGAAAATATTTTTTTATAATAATTTTTTATATTTAATACTTTAATGAATAA
>NC_029785.2:59715858-59731868 GCF_000816755.2 Arachis ipaensis
TATTTTATGAAATAATTTTAATTTTTTAAATAAAAAAAATAGATAAATGATGTGAGCGAAGAAAAAAAATTCCTCGTCAACTAAATAAGAAATTTTTAAAATATTGTAAAAAAAGGATCTTACGTTCTCTATCGATATATATAGGGTGTGTTTGGCAAACACGTTGGGGAGGAGAGAAGTCCGTCTGAGCTTCTTGAAAGTTTCACTTTGATGTTTGGCAATTTTTATCTTTCTGAACGCAGAATTGATTCTGCTTCTGAACCCACGTTTAGGAGAAGCTCAAATTTGTAACTTCTGCGTTTCACGTTTCACGTTTAGGAGAAGCTAAAATATTTCTTTTTTACCAACCCTACCCTTCATTTTCTTCTATAAGAATGATATGAGTAACTATTATCTTCACAGTCATTCTTTGTAGTTCTTTCTACTTCTTTATAGTTTTTTAGTTCCATTTTTTTTTCATCAAAATCGTTCAGATTTATTTCAATCATTAACAAATTAAAATTTATTTATTTTTATTTGATTTTATTCATATGAATTTTATTTATGTTTTATGGTATTTTTTTTGTTCATATGATATATGTGGTTGGTTTTATGGAATTTTTATTATTTCTTATTTGTATAATTTTTTTTCTATTCTTTGATGTACTCTATTTTTGTTTTGTATTACTTTTTTTATTTTTTATTCTGACTTTGTAAAATTTGTAATTATAAGGGATAAGTACGATTTTGGTCCCTCACGTTGAGGGTCAGAATCGAACCCGTCCCCGATGTATATTTTGATTTAAAATCGTCCTTAAAGTCGCATTTAAATTTAAAATCGTCCTTTCTAATAAACACATTATGCATATTTTATATTTTAACTTAATCCTTTTATTACTTAAAATACTTCAGGAAATCATATCATATTTTCATTTCACACGTTCAGTTTCAAGTTGAGTAGATGGAGTTAAGCCCACTTTAGTTTTTAAGATGGATAAGTTACATTGATTTAGTTTTTAACTTTTGAATTGTTATAATTTAGTCTTTTAAATTTAAAAAGCGCACCAATGTAGTTCTTTTTATATTTTTATTATTAGAATTCAATGGCATTAGTAACGTGACTTAAGTCTTGTCACGCTAGTCGTATTAAAACGCTGTCATACGTGTTTTGATGCTAAAGAAGACACTAAATAATGTCGTTTGAAGATTTGAACAATTAGTATTGTTCAAAAGGGAGACGTGTAACGTTTTAACATTGTTCAAACCTTCAAACGACGTCATTTAGTATTTTTTTAATGCTAAAACGCGTACGTCATCGTTTTAATATGTCTAGCATGACAAGACTTGATCCTCACTAACTGCATTGAGTTCTAGAAGGACGATATTGGTTCATTTTTTTAAATTTGGGAGATCAAATTGTAGCAATTAAAAAGTCAAAATTAAATTAGTACAACTCGCTAATCTCAAAAATCAAAGTAGGACTTAACTCGTACATGGTTGGCCAACTCTTGTTGTAAGGATTCTAAAATTTCATACACATATTTCACTTTACATATTCTTACTTTGTTTGAAGATGAAGGGAAATTCTTTTGATCAAATTGAACTTTTGGCTTTACAAAAATAAGTGAAAACATAAATTATTTAGTGTATCTTAAATAAAGTAAGGTAGACTTACTTTTATTGTTAGAGCATGTATCTACTCCCCTATCAAATAATCTTGGATACCAATATCTCTTCTTTCAGCTCTTGTTAGTAACACATTGTGTATCATATGAAACAGGATTGGCCAAACGAGGAGAAAGAACAATCAAGTCCTGTATCTGTACTAGATTGCCCCTTCGAAGATGATAACCAAGGTATAACATTATATTCCCCTTTAAGTCCATTCTTTTAACTCACACTCTATCTATAATAATAAAAATAAAATAAAAAATGTGACCGAGGACTCTATAAAAAATAAGAAATAAGGATGAGTACAAATTTACAGTGTATATATGATTTATGATTACAGGAAGCGAACAGAAGCACATGCAAGAGAAGAGAGGGCACTTTAAAGGCATGGCTTCAGTGAAGCCAGTGTCCCTGGAGAAATTGATGTCAATGTCAGAACTGGACGATGATCATGAACATTATTGTTCAGTAGTATCGGTACCAATTAAGCATGATAACAACACCAAAAAAGATGGCAACAGAGTAGAGGAGAGTGCGCGAAACCTTCTCAACTTCTTATTGCTTAAAACATCACCCAACTGTTTGATAGTTAAAGCAGAGAACCTGTTGTTTGATTACTTCAAACAAAGTATTATCATCGGAGAAAACAACAACAATAATGATGATTTATCATCGTCAAAGGAGCTTGAGATTTGCAAGGTGGCCGAGGATTGGGTTCGTGGGAATCCACAAGAGTTATATTTGGGTTGGGAAGTGAATAAAGGAAGAGAAATGTACATTAGAGAAATGGAAAAATGTTTAGAGTGGAGAAACTATGACAGACAACAAGTGCAACATTTGGCCATTGAGCTTGAAACCGAGGTCTTCACTACTTTAGTTAACGAGCTCCTACTTGATCTGTGGATTTGCTAGCTAGCTAGCTAGTTACTTCAATTATGAAGAGTTATAATGTTTCTGACAATCTTTTTTCTTTTTTCTAATTCATGTTTGTATTCATCTCTTCCCTTTCTCGGGGATAGGATACATAGACGGCTAAATTTTGGAACAATGTTCGGGGCTCAATTTTGGATACTTAATTTGGTCATATTTGGTATGGTGTATGTTTTCCTTCCCTGTATCATACACGATTTGAAAATATCCAAACACTTTAAGTAATAACTAATAACAGTGAGACTCATCTAAAATTAATTATCGGAATTCGGATATACATACATATAAAGCTAAAATAAAATAAGGTCAATTATAGTGTACAGATGTTCTTTGTACATATTTTTCTTTATTGAATACTAGGATGACACGCGTCAAAGTGCTGGTCCTGAGGGAACAACTTGCAAAGCTCACTGAATAAGTTACAGAATTTAGTGTAGGATGCCTAACAGCAGAAGCCGAGTCGCATGAGGAGCTTAAAACGGTGTTAGGGCCTCAGGGGTATTAGTGTTGGGCTCTTTTTTTTTTTGGTGATCTCATAGTAGGCTCGTCAAAATGGGTCAAACTTACCAGGTAAGTCTATTTATCTATTTAAATGGATGGATTTTGCCTTTAAAATTAAACCCGTTTAAATTTCGGGTTAAATGGGTTGAGCCCGATTAACCAAAAAAAATAACGGGTTAAACGGACTAGCCTGCAGATTAAACAGGTGGTCCATTTATTTTTTTTTACATTTTTTTTAAAAAATAGCACTTTTAGTCTATATTTTTTTCGATCCAATCTGAAAATCCAATCCATCAACTAAAAAAAATTATTTTTAAATGAACGATGCGTATGAGATTCACTCTGGCCGCTGCATCCTCCTCACCTTCCGTAGTGCGATTCACGATGAATTCAGCGCCGGACTGGTATCAGATTGTGGGGATTATTTCAAACTTCAAAGGGAAATATTCGGCTGAGTACTTTCAAATTTCAATCATGTGGGTGGAATTTTTTTTTTTCTGGGACATGTGGGTGGAATGGTTTAGGTTTAGCTTTTGGGTTCTGTCTATGTGGGTTGGGTCTTTGGTCCACACTTTGACCAAAAATTAGTTGTTCAAGAAATTGCACTTTATACCAATTAGTTGTATTTGGACAAATTATTTGAAAAAAATTTTAAAAATAAAATATTTTTCAAAACAAATTTTTTCATCTTTGTTTTTCGAAATCTTTTTTATTTTTGAAGTTGAAGCATGATTTTATTGAAGTTCGCCCACTTCATCGACAAATTTTATTGAAAATTCATTGAAACTAATGAGTTTGTCCATTAATGTAACAAACTTGCTCATATTTTCATACAATTTGGATTGTATTAGTATATTTTTATTTTTTATTTAATTTATTTAATCTAAAATTTGAACAAATTTATCACACCAATAAACAATCTTGTTAATTTTAATGAAGTTCACCGATACAGTAGGTGAATCTAAACAAAATCTACAAGTTGCCGATGCAGTGGATAAATCTGTTCCAACTTAAAAAAGATTTCGAAAAATAAAGATAAAAAACTTATTTTGAAAAATAATTATTTTTTTTTTATTTTTTTCATAAAATTTTTGGCTGTACTTGTGTTTGTTTTAGTTTTGTTTTTTTCCTTCTGTTGGTCTTAGGCTACTTTATATTGCCCAAATAAATATGGTCTTTATATAACCAATTTGGGTTGGTGTAGCGATTAGTTTAGTATTTCGTTTAAGGTTTTGTTGGAGATTCGAATCGCGCATTGTTCATGCCGCAATCTATTGGACAGCGACAGACCGTTAGGCTGCGTTTGTTTCTGATAATAGGACAACACAAGACACTGAGAACAAGACATAAAGAATAGAGACACAAAATATTGTATTCTTTTATACTGTTTAGTGATAAACTAGAACAAATTATGAAAATCTAATTTATTTTTATTGTTTCATTCAGAAAATTTGAGAAGAAAAATATAATAATAAAATAAAAAAATTAGTTGAGTCTGTTATTAGTGTCTGTATGTGTTTCATGTCAAAATGGACACAAAATACACTAAGTCATTATCTCTTGACACAATGTCTCTATCCATGTCTAATCTATCAAAAACGATTTTGTATTTCTATATTCCTATCTCGGTGTTCCATCCATATAAACAATTGCATATTTAGTATACAAAAGCTCTGTTGTGTAGAAAAAGAGATATTCTCGTTGAATCAATAGACATTTCAACTTTGTCAAAACAAATAGACATTTCATAACTAAACTAATTTTAAAAGCTCATACATGCTAAAATTTATATTCTTTTAACATAAAACTCTAATTTTTAATATATTCATTTAATGTAAGTTAATAAATACAATATATGAAATATATTTTTATTAATAATATATGATCTGTACCAATAATTTAGGATCGACGTTATACCTCAAAAACAGCACGTTTTAACAGTGCAATATACCAATTCAAAACCACGTCACTTATCCACTTCGTTACTTATCCCAGGAGAGGAATCCGATCGTTAGCTCGGATACAAAGCCAGGGATCTCGGACCCACTAACAGATTCCCCTAACCATAAATAACACTGATCAGATAGTCAGAGACCAGATCTCAACAAAAACACTTACGATAGTAACGTATAGAATATTATTCCTGCTCAGAAACTAACTTAAGCATCGGAGTTCTTTTTGCAGGTACTCCCCACTGCTCGGACGAGGCTTGTATTGGTGGCGCGATCTTCAGTAGATACGGTTGACCAAGCCGCTCGGATCCCAACTGACATATACCTCGGTTCGAGCTCCTGGCAGGAACATTTGGCGCCCACCGTGGGCCCGAGAGTTCATTCTCACCCCTCACTGAATTTCTAGCTTTAATTTATTTCCTATACTCGCACTATGTATTTTCCTCTTGCAGGAAGCAAAGCATGACCGACCATTCCGAAACCCAACAACATTCTCAAAACAATGCCGACCTCCTTGCTGCCAATTCCGTCCTCCAGGCGGAAAATCAGTGACTAGTCGAACTCCTAGCGATGCTGCAAAACAACGGAGATCGAAAGGTTGACAGCAAGAAAATAAATGCTGACCAACACGAGGAACACCAGTCGGAGTCCAACACAAAAATAGGAGAGACAATCCCGAAGAACGTGAGACGCCAGACCAACCCGTTCTCCGAGGAAATAATGAGCTTCAAGATGCCACAGAACTTCACACTTCCGATGACGCTAACGCCTACAAAGGAATCGGAGATCCTAAAGTCCACGTTACAAAATTTGAGTCTATGATGTTCCTCAACAGCGACTCAGACCCCATCCTGTGCCGATCTTTCCCAACATTCCTAGATGGAGCTGCTTTATTATGGTTTTCTAACTTGCCTACAGGATCCATAAACAACTTTGATGAGTTCGCCAAAATGTTCATCAATCATTTTGCAGCATCCAAGATATACATACGTCAGGGAATCAGACTACCTCAGCACAATCAAACAGGGACAACACGAGAGCTTAAAGGACTACATGACGCGCTTTACAACAGCAGCAATGGAAATTTCCGACCTCAATTCAGAAGTACAACTGCACGCAATAAAGAGCGGTCTCAGGCCAGGAAAATTCCAGGAAGCAATCGCTGTGGCAAAACCAAAAACACTGGAGGAATTCAGAGATAAGGCGACAGGGCAAATCGAAATAGAGGAACTTCGTGAAACTCGAAGGAACGAAAAGCCCACATCCAGAAAGGAGGAAGAAAGACCATACAGGTCCCAAAACAGAGACTCTAAAAAGCCTTTCAGGCCAGCCCCGAAGTTCAATTCTTATACCAAGTTCAACACCAAAAGGGAGGATATAATCAAAGAGATCCTCCACAGCAAACTCATCAAACCACCAAGCCGAGCTGGCACATACCAAGACCAGAGGTATGTTGACAAGACGAAACACTGCGCCTTCCATAAAAAAATTAGACACACCACGGACGAGTGCGTTATAGCTAAAGACACGTTGGAAAGACTAGTAAGACAAGGGTTACTGGACAAATACATCGGCAGACAACTCCACAAAGAACAACCAGCTTCACATGAGGCAGAACACCTGAAAGCAAATGGCAAAAAATCTCAGTGGCAGAGTAATCAACCACCTAAGAAAGTCATCAACTACATTTCAGGAGATTTCGCGTGTGGTGGGGGCACAAGCTCGGCCAGGAAAAGAAGCTACAGGACCATGTTGGCGGTCCAAAACGAAACACCCACTGACGCACCTACTCCAGAAGTCCCTGACATCACATTTACCAGCAAAGACTTTGACAATAAGACTCCCAACCTTGACGACCCCGTAGTCATCTCAGTAACAACAGGAGACCTCTTAGTTCGGAAAGTCTTGCTAGACCAAGGCAGCAGTGCCGATGTCATGTTTCTGTCGACCTTCAAGAAAATGCAACTCAACAAGAAAATTCTACAGCCGTCCTCCGGAGAGTTCGTCGGATTCTCAAGGGAAAGAATCCCTATGACAGGTTATGTATGGGTGAGGACAACCCTAGGGGAACCCCCTAACTCAAAAACTTTAGACATTCAATACCTAATTGTTGACTGTTTCAGCCCATATAATATTATCTTGGGAAGACCCTCTTTAAACACTTTCGGAGCCATAGTCTCCACAATTCACTTGTGTGTTAAGTTTTGTTCAGAAAAAGGAACCATAGCAACAGTTCACTCGGACAGGAAAGAGGCAAGGCAGTGCTACAACGCAGGGCTAAAAATACAATAGACACCAACAAGGAGAATAAACTCGGTATACAATGCCAACGACATACCAGACCTTGCCGAGTTGGATCCTCGGATCCATCATGAGCAGAGGCCAACACCAACCGATGATCTCCACAAGGTAAGCCTGACCGAGGATAAGAGTCAATGCACTAACATTGGTTCTACCTTGCTTGCAGGATACAAACAACAAATGACAGATCTACTGCGAACAAACGCCGACCTGTTTGCCTGGACCCCGGCCGACGTGCCAGGGATAGACCTAGAAGTCATATGCCACAAGCTCGCCCTCGACCCCAAAGCCTGACCAATAAAACAAAAGAGGAGGCAACTCGGAAAGGAAAGGACAGAAGCAACAACAAAGGAAACACAAAAACTGATAAGCGCAGGCTTCATTCGAGAAATACAATTCACATCCTGGTCATGGTCAAAAAGAGCTCGGGAAAATGGCGGATGTGTGTAGACTTCACTGACCTGAACCGAGCCTGCCCTAAAGACTCCTACCCCTTGCCAAACATTGATAACCTTGTAGACAACACCTCCGGCTATCAGATCTTAAGCTTCAAGGACGCGTACTCAGGCTATAACCAAATACTTATGCACCCAGGCGACGAGGACAAGACAGCTTTCATAACCGACCAAGGGAATTTCTGCTACAAAGTCATGCCATTCGGCCTCAAAAACGCGGGTGCTACATATCAGCACCTAATGGACAAAGTTTTCCAGAAGCAAATCGGCAGGAACATGGAGGTATACGTGGACGATATGGTGGTTAAGTCAAACACAGAAGAAGAACACCTTAACGATTTAAAAGAAGTATTCGACCAACTGAAGAAATACAACATGCGACTGAATCCAGAAAAATATGCGTTTGGAGTCCAAGGAGGTAAATTTCTGGGATTCATGTTGACAAATAGGGGGACAGAGGGAAATCCTGAAAAATGCAAAGCAATTTTAGAAATGAAATCGCCGTCCACAATCAAGGAAGTACAGTAACTCACAGGGAGGCTAGCCGCCCTCCATGACATTGGAACAACCGAGCATATACAATAAATTTGTTATGAGTATATTACAGGAACGAGATTGGAGAACATCGTACATTGAATTCCTGAAGATCGAAAAGAAACCCGAAAATGTAGAGAACCCAAAGCTCTTCCAGAGGAGGGCGGGTTTCTTCACAATCATAGGTGATGATCTATACAGGAGAGGATTCTCCTGACCCCTGCTCAAATGCCTAGGAAAGGAGGAGGCCGACCTCGCAATGGAAGAGACCCACGAAGGAATTTGTGGCACACATATCGGAGGTCAGAGCTTAGCCACAAAAATATTGAGGGCTGGATACTATTGGCCAACATTGAGAAAAGATTGCCTCGATAAAGTCCGAAAATGCGACAACTGCCAAAGATGCTCACCGATCATCCACAACCCGGCCGAGACATTACACACGACAGAAATTGGATGGCCGTTTCACAGATGGGGGCTCGACATACTTGGTCCCTTCCCAATCTCCAAAGGACAGGTGAAGTTCCTGATTGTAGCAATCGATTATTTCACAAAATGGGTAGAAGTCCAACCTCTAGCGAAAATAACGTCAGAAAAGGTAAAAGGTTTCATTTGGAAATTTATCATATGCCGATACATACTGCCTATGGACATTATCACTGATAACGGTAGACAATTTACTGATAAGAGAATAGCATCTTTCTTGCATGATTTGAATATAAAGCATCATTTTTCCTCAGTGGAGCACCCACAATCCAACGGGCTCGCCGAAGCTGCTAATAAAGTTATCTTGCAGGCTCTAAAGAAAAAAGTAACACTTGCCAAAGGACAATGGGCAGAATTGATACCAGAAATCCTCTGGGGTTACAACACCACCCCGCAAAGCTTAACTAAAGAGACACCATTCAGGCTAATGTTCGGATCCGACACCATGATCCCGGTAGAGATATCACAAGGCTCGGTCAGAACAACCTATCTCGACGAGGATACCAATGATCAAACTAGAGAAGCCGAGTTAGACCTATTAGAAGAAGTACGAGAAGAGTCAAGAATAAGACATGAAGCAATGCAACAATTAACTCGGCGCAAATACAACACAAGGGTTAGACCCCGAACACTACAGCAAGGAGACCTTGTGCTCCGACGACTGAAAGATGTCCGAAAACCGCCAGGAGAGGGTAAGCTCGCCGCCAATTGGGAAAGTCCTTTCAGAATCATACAAGTACATGGCCGAGATGCATACTCGTTACAGACCTTGGAAGGAGATAATCTACCGAACACTTGGAACATCACGTCCCTACGATTGTACCATACTTAAACATTTGTAATCTTTTTTGAAGAACGGGGGTACTCTTTTTCCTACCACCGATATTTTTTCCCAAAAAAGGGTTTTACTCGGGGAGGTTTTAACGAGGCCAACCACTCCAAATATCAAACAGATATGACAAACAACAATCAAATCGTTTTAACGAAACAAGTTCATATTCATACTAAACAAAAAGATATTTTTCAAAGTTTAAACATCACCAACACCAAAATACAAAATGAGCAAATCAATAGCTCGGACAAAGTCCAAAAACAAAAAAAGGCAACAATCATTTATCATTTACATGAACATTTTCATCCTGGGCTTCATCCCCGGGTTCGTCATCAACCAAAACCCCACCAACAACTATCTTAGTAACATCGAAGTGACTGAGATCAAACTTAGGAACAAACACAGACACTTGACTAACTGCACGGTCGAACCCTGCAGCAAACATTTCAATGCCACCATCCTCCAATTCTTGAACCCGAGCAGTCAACTTGCCTTTCTCCAAGTCATACTCCATTAACTGCTCTTGCATGGACCGAATTTGGGCCTGCAAACGCCCAACATCATTTTCTAAGTCTTTCATTTTCTTGATCAGATCGAGTATCACCTCATCTCTCTCAGAAAGTGATTTTTCAAGCAGCTTTACTTTTTCAGCATCCTTTTTCTCCTGAGCACCTAAAAGCTTAGCACTACGACCAACACATAACAGCCTGGTAGCAATGGCCTATCACACAACAATGTCATAAAACACTAATTAAATATTCGAGAACTAAATTATCCTCCTCCGATCTCTCAAGAGCATCAAGAATTTGCATAGGTTCAGGACACCAATAAAGAGGAAACAGCTCGCCAAGTTCGTCGTCCAGAAAGAAGGGATACTCAGTCTCAGAAGAACGGATTTTCACAAACATTTCTTTAAAAATTTTAAAAGAAGACTTAAACAGTAAAAACAAGGCACGTCCAGGGTAACTACTCAAATTCACCCAGAGGCCCTTGCGAACGCCTTTGGCTTGAAAAAGAGAAAAAAAAACAAATTTACAGAGGGAACATGATTCAGAAATGTCATCAAGATTTCAAAACCTCGAAGGAAAACCCATGAATTGGGATGTAACTGAGAGGGGGCACAGTTCAACTGAGTTAACACCATACATTCGAATGAAGTAAAAGGCAGTTTCAAGTTCAGCTCAGAAAACAGACAAGTATAAACGTAAAAATATACCCAATCCCCGCTTTTCTCACAAACCCTCTCTTCCCCATTACAAGCAATCAGCTCCACTCCACAAACAGCGCCCTTGCGAACCCACTCCGAAGCATTAAGCGAAGCAAGCATCTTTGGATTTTGATATAGAGACGCACGACACTTGACATCAGCATGAACCCACTCATAAAGATCATCTTTTACTTCAACTACTTTATCCTCTGGTTTTTTCATTTTGACAAAAGACAAAAAAGAAGAAAGAAAATTGAAGGTAAAAAGACCAAAGAATAACCTCTGAACGCCATTTCCTCTCTTGCAAAACAGACAACACTGGAATGACAAAAGTAAGCTCACAACACAAGTAAGATCACACGATGTAATTTACAAACCACCCCTAGCCCCTAGATCAAAAAACTGTTGATATGACCAACAACAACAAAAGCCACGATTTCCTTGATCCATGGGCCCACTAGCAGGCCATTATCAATTACCTCTGGAAAACCGCGGCATCAATAAATGCACCCTTTTTGTTTCCCATAAATCACTTTTATTTCCCACCTTTTTATTTTTCTCCTATTTTTCATTAATCTTTGATTACTTTATTTAAAATTAAATTTAACTGAATGAAACAGCGAACGAGCATCAAGGTCGAAACTAAGTCGAGCTTGGGGGCTCGGACATAGGTCAGACAACGTATAACGTCAGTCAAAAAAGTTCAACTTGCTCTCGACCACAGCAAGTCAAGCTTGGGGCTGTGATCTGTACCAATAATTTAGGACCGACGTTATACCTCAAAAATAGCACGTTTTAACAGTGCAATATACCAATTCAAAACCACGTCACCTATCCACTTCGTCACTTATCCCAGGAGAGGAATCCGATCGTTAGCTCGGATACAAAGCCAGGGATCTCGGACCCACTAACAGATTTCCCTAACCATAAATAGCACTGATCAGATAGTTAGAGACCAGATCTCAACAAAAACACTTACGATAGTAACGTATAGAATATTATTCCTGCTCAGAAACTAACTTAAGCATCGGAGTCCTTTTTGCAGGTACTCCCCACTGCTCAGATGAGGCTCGTATTGGTGGCGTGATCTTCAGCAGATATGGTTGACCAAACCGCTCGGATCCCAACCGACATATACCTCGGTTCGAGCTCCTGGCAGGAACAAATTATGTACGTATTATTTTTTTATTTTAATATGAAGAAAAATAAATAAATTCTAATGTAATTTAATTTTTCATATATTTTTTTAACTATATTTAGATAGGGTTTTTTTTTATAACAGTTGACGTCTTTCTCATATAATAATAGATGTGGCAACTAAAAATTAAACAAGTAAAGAATAGACAAATCAACAAAACAAATTCATTGAACACAATAAATTTAAAATAGAATTTGAAAACATGCTTGAAGTATGAACTATGTTCAGGCAAATAGAGTAATTTGCAACGGCGATGTCCGAGATCCTTGATGAGATGGGCGATACCTGCAATAAAACTCCAACGTCCAAATTAGAGACGTCAAAGGGTAAGGAGTTAGTGCTTCATATCTTTGGGAGTGGATTATTACCTGTAAATATATATGAGTGTGTGCTCGTTAAAGAAGATCTCGTACTTTTAAAGATCTTAGTTTCGAATTTGAAAGGTGCTTATAGATGCACATTATCTTTTTCGTTTAGTTTAACTATTTTATTGGCCTTTATAGTTATATCAAATTTTAAATTAGACCCATGTATTTTTTTTATCTTTTTAATTGAGTCGTTTCTATACTACTTTTAATTTTGTAATTAAATCCTTTCAAAACAAAAATGTTAAAATTAACAAAATATTTTGTCCAAGATACATGCAGTAAAAAATTTAGTTAACTTCTTAATTATGAATTCGTTTAACTTATAAAAGAATATTCAATTAACTCTAATATTTGTTACGCTAGCTAGAAAAGACTTAATTATAAAATCAAAAACAGTGTAAGAAGCCAATTAAAAGAAACAAGCTGAGAAAGTATAACAACACCACCATGGAGTAGCACGAAATCACTACTGGAATTTATGTTACTAGGAGGTCCTAATAAGCTGCCTTTGTGGTAGCTTAGAAACAAGCTGCAAGGTCAGACTACAAGCAAAAACATGCAGACTAATGGTCAATGGGATTCACAATCATATGCTATGAGTGGTAACAAAATAAAATTGTAACCTCATTTTACATGCTTAATATTTGAACATAATAACACTGAATGCTTCTAATCCATGCTTAAAAAATAACCAGTGAGAAAGGTGATAAAAAGAAAGCGTAATGTTAATGATATTTACAAAAATGATATTGAGTGAAAGAAAACTAAATCAAAACTGTAATAAACTTTAATAAACACGAGGAATTATTAGAATTCACAACACTTTTGAACACAATTAGCTGTTGAAAGTGATTGCACTCAACAACCAAAAAGTTTGTGTATATCAACTGGAACCTAATATTGGTCATTTCATGCTCTAAAAATCAGAGTATTTTTTCCCCTGAAATGGAACAACTTCTCCTTACTAAAGTGGTTAAGTACAAGTAACTAAGAACTAAATATATTTTGGGTTGGTTACTTATCTTAATTAATATAGTTTGAGTGATAAATTAAATATTGTGAACAACCAAGAATAATAAATTTACAAGAGTGATAGTATAATATATATCCACATAGAAAAACGAAAACTCAGAACTGACTTCCCAACTTCTCTTATTTAATAGCCAACCTAAAGAGTTGATGAGAACCACAAAGCAGAAAGGTCTAGGAACATCAAATAATTTTGGTGTTGAAAATTTGTGTAGATCAAATTCACTCTTTGATCTCATCAGTCTTTTTGTTGGGATGGAATAAAATGAGATATAATTATATTTTTTTTATTGTATGAATATCTTTTTAATTTATATTTTTTAATAATTGTTTCATATACCTTTGTTGAATTTTCGAAAGTACATAAAAGACGAAATTTTTTTTATAATTTATTGTAGAATAAAATAAATTGGGAAGAGAAGTAGATATAAAAATAAAATAGAGAGAATAAGATAATTTTATTAATACTCTCTAATATGTATATCTTACTATAAATGAGATTTTATAACACACTATTAGTAATGATATACTCAATATAATATATAAATATTATGTAAAAGAAACAAAATCACATAGCTTTTGGTTTTGCTAGTGAAGCCCTTTGGTTGTGTATTGTACTTGTCTATTTTGTGCATGTGTGCGAGTAACTTCATGGCCTATTTATAAGCTCCTCATGGTTGCCTTTGTTGACAATTTAGTCATGGTTTGGTGATGGCTTTTACAATTTACCACTTATGTTTTGGTGAAACAAGTTAAACCAATCAAGACATCCATATTACATAGGGTAAAAAATATATATAAGCGAATAGTAGACTAAAATTATACAAATCAGCCAAAACGAAACTGCTTCATGAATCTACCACGTTTATATGTAGTTCAAACCAGTTAAATTCGAACTCCATTTCTACATAATTCCGAACCATCTGGATTCGAATTATACACAAACACACGCACACACTAATTCGAATCAGGTGGGATCGAATTATACACACTAATTCAAACCAGGTGAGTTTGAATTATACACAAACACACGCACACACTAATTCGAACCAACTGGGTTCGAATTACATACAGTAATTCCTATGCTGTTAAAAAATTAATAATTTATTAAAAAAATTTTATTAAAAAATTTATTGAAAAAATTAATAATTTAAAAATTAAAAAATATATATTTTATTTTCTACATTAAAAAAAGCTAACAAAATATTTAATTACGAGACTTCTTTAAAATATTTGTGATCTATCGATTCGAATTCCATACAATACTCTTTTGTCCATTTTTAATAGCTCATGAATAATTTTTAATAAATTTATTTAAATTATACTACAAAAAATATTTTATCCTATATGCAAAACAATTTAAAAAAATGGCTTAAAAAATGTTAGGAGTACTATAAAAATTTATAATGTTCTAATAACTTAGGTAAATACATACATGTACTCAAATTTTAAATAAAATACTCTACATAGTCAATAATAATTTAGAAATGAAAGAAAATATTTTATTCCATACAAAATAATTAAAAAATATATTTTATTCTAATATAAAATAATTTTTAAAAAATGGCTTAAAAGATGTTATGAGTATTATAAAAGTTTGTAATATTCTAGTGATTTAGGTAAATACATGATAAAAATATTTTTTCTTTAATTTTTAAATTATTATTGATTATGTAGAGTATTTCTTTAATGTCCTAAGTCATTAGAATATTACAAATTTTATAGTACTTCTAAATTATATAGTGATTTGAATTATACTCTACATAAAAATTTGTAATATCCTAATGACTTAGGACATTAAAGAAATACTCTACATAGTCAATAATAATTTAGAAATTAAAGAAAAAATATTTTTATCATGTATTTACCTAAATCATTAGAATATTACAAACTTTTATAGTACTCATAACATCTTTTAAGCCATTTTTTTAAAATTATTTTGTATTAGAATAAAATATAAAATATAATTATTTTGTATGGAATAAAATTTAACAGTATAGGAATTACTGTGTGTAATTCGAACCCAGTTGGTTTGAATGAGTGTGTGTTTGTGTATAATTCAAACCAGCTGGTTCGAATTATGTAGAAATGGAGTTTAAATTTAGCTGGTTCGAACTACATATAAACGTACATCGGATTCATAAAGCAGTTTTCATTTTGGCTGATTTATATAATTTTAGTCTGTCCATTGATTTATATGTGTTTTTTACCCTATTACATAACATCTACAACTTTTTCTTATTACTTTTTTATTTTTTGGTCATGCACTTTTTGTTATTACTGCGCTACTAAATTAGTGTTTTTTTTTGGACAAGAAATCAATGTTCTTCACATTCTTATTAGACACACAAAGGGCCAAGCCCAACCCCAATAGATTTCTTTAATGTCTTCTAGCAAAATGAACGACATAATTGGACCTTAAGGTTCAGTCCAAATAAAATTAGGTCCTTAAGGTGGATTTAGAACCGAATTTATGCACTAATGCCTTAATTGCTGTTTGGATTTTGGATCCTAATGTCCTTTTTATATTACTGTTAATAAAGAAAGGATCGTGGCAGTGACCAAAG
>NC_029785.2:59732286-59753250 GCF_000816755.2 Arachis ipaensis
TATTAATGTATTTACGTTTTTTAGAATATATGTTTAACTGTGACCACATAAACAACTTAAAAAAAATTGTTTTTACCATGTTTACATGATTGAGACGCAACAAATAAATAAATCCCGTAACAAATGTGTACCTTTTTCGCTGAAATGAAAAAAATAACAGCATATGTGTAGCAACATTCCAATACATGCATAGAAAATTTTCTTGATGCTAGAGACCATCCGATTTATGCTGCATCGTGCTCTTGAATCTACCAAACATATTTGTAACTTTTTGAATTGTCCTTTCTACCAGAATCTCACATGAAATTCCTGCACATGGCCAATCTTTAAGAAAGTGTTCATATATATACTCATCATTTATTACCGATGTGATGATGATGATGATGATTAATAGATCATAACTTTTTTTTAATAAAAATATTGTATTATTCTCAAAACACGTAAAATTTCTCTTTAATTAACATAGTTCCATTACTTACGAGTACACACATATCGCTCACTATACTATATGCCAAACTAAGTATGTTCAAAGTTTAAACACCAAACCTTTACCAAATTATAAATGGAATTTAACTTCTTTTTTAAAAATTCTTTTGATTAGGCTAATTTTATTGGGGGATACTTATCAAGCAAAGCCGTTTAAAACGTCTTTAAATAAAGATGTTTAATTTTGTTTATTGAATAGATTATCTTACATCAGATTTTTAACATGTGATATAGTCTTTAAATAAAGATGTTTAATTTTGTTTATTGAATAGATTATCTTACATCAGATTTTTAACATGTGATATAGATTAAACAGTTTCGTTATACATCTAAGTCTTTTTGCCAATCAAATTCAATCAAATTAATTCTAACCCAACAAAATCCACTTACACAATATGTGCGTGAAATCACGTCGTTCCTTTTCGTGTTTCTTTTTCTTCTTCTTCTTCGTGTTCCTCCTCGAACGTTCGTATCCCGCGTTCCTCCTCCTCCTCCTTCTTTTCCTTCTTCTTCGCATTCCTCCTCATTCTTCTTCGCGTTCCTTCCTCTTTTTCGCGTGTTTCATCCTCATCGTCGTTCTTTTATTGCTGCTATTATTGTTGCATTTTTTTCTTTTTCTTCTCCTCTTGCTATTGATTTTACAGCATTATATGTTTTATTCTTTTGTTTGATTTTTTCTTATTTTTATTCTTGTTAAGAGAGTAAAACAAGAAAAATCATGAGAAAGCAAAACAAGAAGGAGAAGATGAACAAAAAATGAAGAAGAAGATGATGATAATGATGAAAAAGAAGGAGAAGGAGGAGTTTTGAGTTCGGTGCATTTTGGATTTGAATTTCGGTACATTCTAGATTTAATTTCGATGAATTCTGAATTTCATTTCGGTGTATTCTGGTCTTAACTTGTTTTAAACTCAGTTTGTTTGTGTGTTGTCATTATTAAGGAATTTTGATGCATTGTATATTTGAATTTCGGTGCATTCTAAATTTAATTTTGGTGAATTCTGGATTTAATTTTGGGGCATTCTAATCTTAACTTGTTTTAAACTGAATTTGTTTATGTGTATTAAGGAATTTCGGTGCATTCTAGATTTGAACTGTTATACATATAAAAAGAAGACAACGATAATGACAATAACAATAACGATGATGATAATAATGATGGAGGAGGAGGAGGAGATGCAGGTGGTATGGTAGTGTGGTGGTGACGACGACGACGATAACGAATGAGAAAGATGAGAAAAAAAGAGGAGGAAGAAGAGAAGAAGAAGAAGATGATGATAATGATAATAAAGAAGAAGAAGAAGAAGGAGGAGAAGGAGTTTTGAGTTATCATTTAGTAATTTCGGTACATTTTAGATTTAATTTCGGTGCATTTTGGATTTACTTTCAGTGCATTCTGGTTTGAACTTGTTTTGAACCGAACTTTTTTGTATGTCATCATCATTAAGAAATTTCGGTGCATTATGAATTTGAACTGTTATACATATAAGAAGAAGATGACAATGATGACAATAATAATAACGATAACAATGATGATAATTGGTACGCAAAATTGAACTCCGCACAACTGAATCGGCAAGTGCACCGGGTCGTTCAAGTAATACCTCAGGTGAGTGAGGGTCGAATCCCACGGAGATTGTCGGATTGAGCAAGCAATGGCTATCTTGTAAATCTTAGTAAGGCGATTAGAAAAGATAGTTGTTTGTTAAGAAGCATAAACGAAATAATAAAGAACGAAATACCAGATTAGTGTAAAAGCAATGATGGATAATTAGTTAAGGCTTCGGAGATGCGTATTCTTTCCGAATTAACTTTTCTTACTGTCTACTTCAACAACGAATGATTCATTCAATGGCAGCCGTAATTGACTAACTCATGTAGCATCCTCATCAACTTAACTCTTGGCTTTCCACTATAGTTGAAGGTGAAGACCTAAGCAATCCACTCCCCTTCGCGATCTTACTCAAAACGCCACAGATAAGGTCGGATCTTCCGGATCAGAAAATTCTGCTTCTCATACTCTAGCCTTGACGCCACAAAAACCTCAGTAACCCACGGTCAACGGGTTTATATGTCACATGTCCAAAGTCGCCCAGGCATGCTCTTGGAATCCGCAGTGCATTCTCTAGCTTGTGGTTCAATGCTATCCGGGCAGGACTCACACGGAACCCATGTAGAACAAGGATGATTGGCACGGGTCATCCTCAATTCATCATATGAAGAACGAAAATGTACAAGAGAATGGAATCAAACGTGTATTGAAATAGAACAGTAATATTATTAATCCATGAGAATCAACCGAGCTCCTAACCCTAACTTAGGAAGTTTAGTTGCTCATGCTCTACAGAAAGTAAAACGTGAAAAGGTAAAGATGAGGTCGAAGATCCTAAACATGGGTGATCTTCTCCTATATATACTAATCTAATAACTAAGAATTACAAAAATATGAGACTAGAGGTGCAAAATCCATCTATGGGCCCACTTAGATTGAGTACTTGGGCTGAGCTTGGCGTCCAACTTTGAGAAATGGGCGTTGAATGCCCATTAGGGGGTGATTGGCACTGCCTTGTGTCTTGGTGGGCATTGAATGCCAGGAATGGGGTGGTTCTTGGGCGTTCAACGTTGGCTTGTCTCCTTTGGGCGTTGAACGTACGCCAGCCAGGGGGTAGCTCCTTGGCGTTTTCAACGTCCAGTATGAGCTGGCTCATTCGAAGAAAAGTATAGACTATTATATATTGCTGGAAATTTCTGAATGTTAGCTTTCCAACGCCGTTGAGAACGTGTCATTTGGACCTCTGTAGCTCCAGAAATGCTCATTTGAGTGCATGGAGGTCAGATCCTAACAGCATCTGCTATGCTTTTCTTGCCTTTGAATCAGACTTTGCCAAATCTCCTCAATTTCAACTAGAATTACCTGAAATCATCAGAAAATACAACAACTCAAAGTAGAATCTAAAAATATGAATTTAGCACTAAAACCTATGAAAACATAACAAAACATAAGTAAAACAATATGAAAATGATGCCAAAAAGCGTATAAAAAATTCGCTCATCAATAATAATGATGATGATGGAGGAGGAGCAAAAAGATGGTGGAGATCGAAGAAATTCATACGAGAAAAGAAAGAGGATGAGGAGATGGAGGTGGTGGCATGGTGATGGTGATAACATAATGAAAGAAAAAGATGAGGAAAAAGGAGGAGGAGAAGAAGAAACAACAGCATCATCAGGAATGGGAAGAACGCAGAGAAATTTGAAAAACAAAATAAACGAAGTCTGCAGAGAAAGGAGTCGTCAAAATGTAGTTACATATAATGGCATGTTTAGTGGCGTGTGAATGTCAATTATGTTATACCAATTTAGTTGGACTTGGTTGGATAATTAACTTAGTTGTAAGTATTATTCTAGATCAAAAGTATTGTCTTTATTAAAAAATATTACTATATTTTTAAAATGGTTACTTTAACTTTGATACAAATTTTTAATTTGTTTAAAATTTAAATTCTAACAAAAAATTACTCGATACTTATACGTAAAAGAGAATAACACATAGTTAGAGAAAAGAAAAGAGTTCTTCAAAAAACAAACTTCCAACATTACAATTAAAGTTTTGTCCGATGAAACTTTCCACTCTATTTCCTTTGATAAGCTAATAACCCTCAGTTGGCCTCGCGACAGAAACTATTGTTTGTTCTTTAAGAATACTTTTAGGAAAGAAAAAGGAGGATATCGATGATAGTTTCCACACCACAAATAGAACCAAAAACTCCGTGCGCATCGTATATAGGAGATATATATAATTGAATGCAGCTACCTAAATTTTGGGAGGCTTTATTTAATTCAATTTTTTTTACGATATCTTCTAATTTAATAGAGTAAGAATTAATTATTGTGCATCGAAATTTTATTTAAGAGTTTATTGCTTATTAATAGGTTATTTAATGCACAAAGTAAAATTTAAATTTATAATACTTATTTAAAGAGACAGCTGAGCTAAATATTTGATTGACTTGAATTGGTTGTTTAATTGGATCTATCTATAAACGCGATGAATACTATCACACTTGGACAGCATTAAAGTGAATCTGAACTACTTGTAACCTAAGTCGTTGGATTCCATTAAAGATCCTTACTTAATGACACAGAGTCACAGACATGTATATTAGTTGAAACTATGATCTGGGCCATCAATTATTATTATTTATATTCCCTAAACATTATTACCACTGCTAGAGGACTAGTAGATTGGAAAGGTTTCATGAGCCCCCAAATTAGAGCGTTGTTACCTTAATTTGGTGGAATTGTTTAATGAAATGCAATGGATGTGGCATTGGGCAGTTTCAAACCTTGACTACAACTACAGTAGAGGTTTTTAGGTTTTTTTTTTCCTTTATCTATTTTAATATTAGTGTTATCCAGAAAAATGACGGTGAATATCAGATTGACAGATTGTACATACATATATTTGTGAAAAAAAAATTGAATATAAAAAATTAATTGGAGAGATGAAATTAAAATAGAAACAAAAAGTGAAAAATTACTTACAAATAAAATAAAGATGCAATTATGAAACCCAAACTTAGTGTTGTGGAGACAAGATTAAGATTACCTCTCCTAATCATAGAATATGAATTTGTAGAATTAGAACACAAGATTATGATAGATCTTCTTGTTCCAGTTCTGTGTCTCCGTGGTGGGATGTACCTTGCCGAAAGGGAGCTCAGCAATTATGTCAGTAAAAGACTAAAAAGTACAAGAGGTAAGAATTAGGGTACAAAGTATATCTTTTTTGGATGTATGCTAAATTCTTTATTTAAATTTTTTATTTACAGTATTTGGAAAAGAATTTGGAAAGGATCCAAATGAATCCCTATAAAATTTAAGCTAGATCCTATACATATATGTTTAAGATTATGTCTTTTGTGTGTCGAAGTGTTCCAAAGAGTTCTTAGACCAACCATTGCTCTAGACTCAAAATGAAAGCTGGGCTATAACAAGTAGGAATAATTACTTGATTCCAATGTATTTAAATATTATTATATTTAATATAATTTTATCTTGCTAAAATGTTCAGTTATGTTTATCCCGTAATTATTGAATAAAAGCATTAGGTTTTAAGAAGTTTGATTACAATGGATAGTAATATTGTTATTTTATATTCTATTATAGTTTAAAAAATTTTTATCGGCTGAATTGAATTAGTTAGGTTTTTAATAATTTTTTTAACAGTAAATAAAGGTATTGAAATTTTGGTAGGATGAAGAGAAAAGTAAAGAAATGTATATTGTATATTTTTCTTATTATGTTTGTGTATTCTATTTACAATATATATACTAGCATTTTCTATTATCTCATCATAGCAAATCAACAAATCATACAAAAATATGAAATATGCTAACACAATGCTAACTCATACTTTTTAGAAGATAAAGGAAACTAATTCTAGAAGGTAAGAGAATAATAAAAAAAAATATAAGACTGTGTTGTTATTAATTATTTTGTTTCGATTTGTTTGTCTTTGCAATTCTTTTGGATTGAATGGTCTAATATATCTCTGCAAGCTTAACGATGGCATATGTCAAGAATTCTCAACATAGAAAGATTAAAATGAAAAGCTTGTGTTGGAAGAGGCTTAGTAAATATGTTTGTTAATTGTTGAGAAAATGGAACTGAAAGTAATTTCATTACTCTAGTTTGAGCTTTTTGCCGAGCAAGATGGTAATCAACCTTCAGGTGCTTGGTTCTTTCATGGAAGGCAGAATTTACTGTAACATGTAAGGCGCTTTGGTTGTCACAAAACAAAATATGGGGCCGAATACAGGAGACACGAAGAAATTGCAACAAATTCAAGATCCATAATAGTTCACATGTAGTATTAGCCAATGCCCGGTACTCAACCTTCGTAGATGAACAAGTGACAGTTGTTTGCTTCTTTGATTTCCAAGACACTAATGAATTTCCCAAAAAGAAACAATAACCAATTAAGGATCTACGAGTATCCCGACATCCTGCCCAATCAGTGTCACTAAAACGATATAGCTGAAGTTTTGATTATCTAGGAAAGAAGAGACCCCTCCCTGGTTATTTTTGAGATACCGAAGGACATGAAGAGCCGCCTTGTAGTGAACTTGAGTAGGAGAAGTGACGGAGGAAAATTGTTGGTAAAGAATTTCACAAAAATATCGCATTGCAAGTATAGTTCTAAACCAACAAATTATCCTCGATCAATGTTTAAATTGTTTGTCACTTAAGCAAACCCAATAAAATTAACCGAAGTATTTAAACCTCGGGTCGTCTCTCAAGAAATTGCAGGGAAGTATGTTTATTATTAGTTATGGAAAAGTATATTTTTGGGGTTTTTGACATAAGGAACAAGAAAGTAAAATGGCGAGAAAAAAAACTAATAACTAAGAAACTCTTAGCAAGGAAAGAGAATTAGAAGTCATATCCTCATTATCATCGTCAATTGTGATGGTAAATGTGAATTGCCTTCACTTAGTTAACCTCTAACCAATGGAGGAAGGTCAAGTATATACAATCAACTTGAGTTCACAAGTCCTAGTCAACTCATAGTGAGAGACTAGCTTTGGTGAAGTTCAAGCTAACCGGCAATCTTTAATCACCAATCAACAAAAGACTTTTGATAACGCAAGAGTCTCTAATTGATCAATCCAAGTTAAGAACATAAAAATCTAAATTAAAATCCAACTAAGCATTTTATTAAACACTTGAAAGGCATAAAATAAAAACATAGAAAATTAACAAGACATAGCAAAATCTAAGACTAACAATTGGAAGAGAAAATAATAACAATAAATTAAAGAAAGCAATTATAAACATGAAAACATAAATTACATTAATATGGATTAAAGGAAACAAGAGGAATTCATAAACTAAATTAGCAACATAAAGGAATTAACAAGAGAAGATAAACTAAGATGCGAGAATAATAAAGAGTAGAAGAGAAACTAAATTAACGCAAGGTAGAAATATGAATTTGAGAAGGAACAAGACTAAAACGCTAAAACCTAGAGAGAGGAGAGAGCCTCTCTCTCTAGAACCTACATCTAAAACCTCAAGTGTGTATGAATGAAGAGTGATTGGATGCTTCCTCCAACTCAACTATGCAGCCTCTAATATGTATTTTCGGACCTGAAACTGGGTCAAAAGTAGCTCAGAAATCGCCCCCAACGAATTCTGTTAATTGCAGCACGTGGCGCTCATCACGCATACGCGCCAGCCACGCGTACGCATCGCTGAATGAATTCCTGGTCTTGCGTACGCGTCGCTTGCCTACTGCACTGGTCACGCGTACGCGTCGTCCATGCGTGCATGATGAGCGGATATTTTATACGCTTTTTGGCATAGTTTTCATGTAGTTTTTAATATGTTTTATTCAATTTTTATTAAGTTTTTATAGGTTTTAGTGTTAAATTCATATTTTTAGATTCCAGTTTGAGTTTGTGTATTTTTGTACCATTTCAGGTATTTTTTGGCTGAAATTGAGGAGCTGGAGCAAAAGGTTGATCCAGAGACAGAGAAAGCACTGCAAATGCTGTCTAGATCTGACCTCCTTGCACTCGGAAGAGATTTTCTGGAGTTACAGATGTCTAAATAGAGCGTTCTTAATGGCTATGGAAAGCTGACTTCTAGATCTTTCCAGAAATGTATAATAGTTCATACTTTGTTTCGGACTAGAAGGCCCAAAACTGGCTTCCAACGCCAGCTTCCTGCCCCCTTTCTAGCGTCTAGCGCCCAAGGAGCAGAGCCTGGCGTCCAAACGCCCAAAGAGGACCCCCTGGCAGGTGTTCCATGCCCAAAAGACCTCATAGCACGTGGATCTCATCAAAGCTCAGGCCAAACACTCACCAAGTGGGCCCCGAAAGTTGATTTTAGCACTGAAAAGACTGTTTTACCCCTACTAGTCATTGTTTAGTATTTAAGGGATTTTATTCATGTTATTGGAACACTTTTTTACAACTTCGTATCACCTTTACCATCATACATGTTTTACCATCAGCATGAGTTTCTAAACTTCCTAGGTTGAGGGGAGGAGCCCTGCTGAGTCATATGAATTAATAAAAGTATTACTGTTTCTCTTCGATCCGTGTTTGATTAATTCTAAGATGTATATTCGTTCTTCATCAATACGAATGCATTGAACTGGCATAAGGTTATCACATTCTACATGGGTTCAGAGTGCATCTTTCATTGGACAATGATGAACCACCAGCTGGAATATACGTCTCTCAGACGGCTAATCAACGATTTCGTTGGGGACTTCTCGAGACATCAATTCAGCCGATTTCCAGAGAGATTAGGATTTCTGTGGTAGAGGCTAGAATCCAAGGTGCAATATTCTCTGATCCGGAAGATCTAATATATATTGTCTGTGGCATTTTGAGTAGGATCATTAAGGAGAATGCACTGTACGAGCTTCACCCTCAATCAGAATGGATCCGCACTAAATCTGGGGTTCAGATCTGGAGGAGTATTGGTAGCTGCTCAAACCAGTGTCAATCACATACAGCCTGCCATCGAAGAAATCACTCACAAGCAAAAGAAACAGTACTACCAGAATTAATTTAGAAAGACTAAGAAACTCCAATCCTTTACCTCATTCTTATCCCTCTTTTTACAGTTTACACGACTTCTGAGTTCTAGTTACCCTATTTATTTATTCCCTTTACTTTTATGCAATTAAAAATAACATACCAACATCTCCTACTCTTTCATCTACCTGACTAAGACCTGCAGGATAACCATAGATTGCTTCAAGCCAACAATCCTCGTGGGATCGACCTTGACTCGCTCAGGTATTATTTGGACGACCCAGTGCACTTGCTAGTACAGCTGTATGAAAGTTTGGGGATTTGTATGCACCAAGTTTTTGGCGCCGTTGTTGGGGATTATTCGAGTTTGGACAAACTGACGGATTGCCTTGCTCCCTAGATCAGGTACTTTATTTCTTGATAATTTTCAATTGAGTTTTTTATTTTTTATTTCCCTTTTCTTTATTTTTCGAAAAATTTAGAAAACTTTTTCAAAAATATTTTTCTTTCCTTTGTTTGATCTTTGATTTTGTTAGAGTCTTTTAATTTTTGTTTTCTTCTTCTCTATTTTTCGAAAAAATTAAAAATCTTTTTTTAAAAATTATTTTTCTTTTCTTTGTTTAATCCTTATTCTTGGTAGTGAGTCTTGCATGTTCTTGTTTTCTGTTTTTCAATTACAAAAATTTAAAACTTCTTCTTAAACCTTTTACAAGAAATATTTTTCTTTTCTTTGTTCAATCTTTATTTTTGGTTTGAGTATTTTTATTTTGTTCTTGGTTAAAATTTTCGTGTTCTTTGAGTCTTGCTTTCTAAAAATTTTTCAAAAATATTTTCTTTGGTTAAATCTTGTATCAAGATTCTAAGTTTGGTGTCTTCTTGTTATTTTTCTTTAAATTTTTGAAAATTTCTTTGTGATTTTCTAAAAATTTTAAGTTTAGTGTTCTTTTTATGTTCTTGTGTTCTTTGAGTTTTTGAGTCTTGTTCTTCGTGTTCTTGTTAGTCTTTAAAGTGTTCTTGACTCTTTTATGTGTTTTGATCTTAAAATTTTTAAATTGGCGTTCCTTAGTCACTACAAAAAAAAGTGTATAAAATGGCATTAACATTATGGTAGTATTGTAAAACTGCAGTAATATTCATTAATTAGGGCAATTTATGTGATTGCCGTAATTTATCTCTTTTTTAATGGCCACTGTTGGTGATTCCGGCGGTTTCAAACCGCCTTATAATCATACTATTAAAAAGAAAAACGAAATCCCAACCTCTCAGATATGAAGTTTCGTCCAAATACGTGAAGTTCCATTGGGGTTTCCTCTCGCAAAAATGCCATTTTTGCTCTTCTTCTCCTCCGTCAAGATTTTCTCCAAATCTGCGAGCTTTTCCTCCTTCCTCGACCTTTTGCTCTGCTAGCTTCTCCTCATCCATTAACGTGTCTTCTCCTCCATGATCTGTTTTTCAGTTTGCGTTCTAACTTCTCACTTCTAGATCTGTAACTAAATTCACATCTCTGGTTCTAATTACTTCAATAATTGTTATATGCTAATTGTTCTAATTACACACTCTCTCAATAATGTTTCCGTTTTCGATTTTGTATTCACGTTAATTACTGTTTCTAGCATTTCATATTTCATGCGGCTTTGATAATTGACTTGATGCTCCTTATCACTTATTTCTTCCTAGTAATTTCATGGAAGTTCTATTTTGGTTCATTTCTTGTAATGTGTTGTTATCAAATTACCGAATTTAGGGTTTTCCTTTTCTTGATTTTGGTTTTGGTTCCATCGAATTTTGATTTTGTTATACTCCCTGTAATTTTTTATTTTATGATTGTGCCACTGCTTTAATTTTGGCTTTTAATTTTTAATATTTTTGCTCATGCAGAAGTACATAAAGCAGAACAATGATGTCACTCTCTGTGCACTCGAGATGGTATCAATTTCTTTCACTTTTCTACTTTCTTTTATTCGTGTACCTTATTACCTCATTACTTCTTTTTCTATTAGGTTCCATCAAGAAAATTATCATTGTATTTTAATATAAACGGTTTTTGAAGCTTGATCTATGACATTTTATTATTTTTCATAAAATAATTTATGATTTTATTAACAAAGGATAACAGAGCTTTTCTTTGTATATTAATGCAGGGAGTGAGTAAGTTCTAATAATAAAGGAAGTTTAGGTTGACTTAATATATTGATAATTCATATTGCTTTGTACGTAGGGAAGCAACCATATCAAGAATCTGCAGGTAATTAGGCGTTATATGGCTTAGCTTGCATATTGCATGTTAAAAAGCTAGTTAAAAGGCTTTGATAGTAGTTATTATTGTCTACTACTAATATACATCAAAAGCTAATTAAAAAGCAATGATGGTTGTGAAAGCTATAAATGACTAAATGTGCAAGGGTCTAACATGTTTGATTTGTGCTGCACTTTGTGTTCAGGAGAGTGAAATTTTCAATTATTTGTTGATGACATGTAGCAGTACGAAGTACTTGAGCAAATTGAAAAATGTGCTTTTGGTTCTGCACTTCTTGTTAAGGATCAGCATGAGAAGAAAAAGTGAGATGCAATTATTTCATTTCATTTCATTTCAGATAAATTTTTTAAACACTATTTCAAGACATGTAATTGTTTTGTGTTAATAGCTTAGCTGGATTTGTTGAAGCATACCACATCAATTCGTATGTAGAATGTCATTGATTTTGTGACTTGTTTCTGTTATTTAAGATTAGGAGTTGAATTATGTAAATTTAAATATAATTCGTTTAGACAGTTTTTGTCTTGTGCACAAGTCATTCTTGAGATTAGATAGTAGATCCACAAACTAGTTTTCTTCTTAGATACTAGAGATAGAAATGTCTCTGCTTATAACAGTGAATTTCATTATTACTCTATGAACCTGTGTTATACCGATCCATGCTTATAGGTGAAATTTAGGACCATTATCTAAGTTTATCATGAAAACATCAACAAATAGATGAATTAAAAGGAGAATTTGAAAAATTGTATCTAATTATATAAAGTAGGTTTGGCAAGACCAAAGAAAGAAATCATTACTCAATTTGCCTTTCTAGCTAATGCTTTCTAATGCTTTTTTTTTTTCGCTTCCTAGCTTGCAGATGTTACAGCTTTAGTGGTCCTGATATGCCATGCAAACTAAAGATCTAATTTTTTGAGAAGAGGGTGTTTTGAAAGGTCTCTGTGAAGGTTTTAGACATTATATATTATTTATTTCCAAGGATCATGGTTCCTGTAAAGAAAATTCTTTTATTAATAATGAAATTTGATTTATGAAATTTGATTTATGAATCGCGTACTTATTTCTTGAATTTATTGTGATTCTAGATCATTATCTTCTTAAGAGGTTCATTGCTAATTTGATTGTACTTTTGATGTTTGGTTTTCTTCGCTACATGTTGTGCATTTCAGAGAGACACAATTCAAGCTATGACAAGTTTTGCCAAACGGAATAAGTTGCCTGTTCTCATGCAAGAACAGATTGATTGCACATTTGCATATGAAGTACAGAACTGATATAGAAGGGTTGCACCAGCAAGAGATTATCGAATTACTCCCAAAAGCTATTCGTTCTATCATCTCTCATTACTTTTGGGAGATTGCTGCAAGTTTTTATATGATTGAAGAGGCCTTACAGTTCTTATTTCAAAAAATGGGTGAGCAGAACACTTCATTTTTAGCTGTAAATTAAAGAAGCTTTCCTACCACGTAGTTCTCCCATTTAGGTGATTAGGAAGCGTTCTTTTGTTATGTGTTTTTACCTCATTGACTCTCTGGTTTAAGAGGTCAACATGGTCGAAAGCCTCAAGGAAGGGCTGAGTGATATCCTTAATGATATCCAGCCTGATTCAGAGGAACCTCTAGAAACCTCTGAGGAAAAGGAGAAGCCTCCAAAGCTTGAGCTTAAGCCATTACCTTCCTCCCTGAAATATATATTTCTGGGAGAAGGAGATACTTATCCTATGATCATAAGATCTACCTTAGAGCCACAGGAAGAAGAAGCACTAATGGAAGTGCTCAAAACACATAGGACCGCCCTTGGGTGGACTATAAGTGACCTTAAGGGCATTAGCCCAGCCCAATGCATGCATAAAATCCTGCTGGAGGGTAATGCCAAACCAGTGGTGCAACCACAGAGGCAATTGAACCCAGCTATGAAGGAAGTAGTGCAGAAGGAAGTCACTAAACTCTATGAGGCTGGGATTATTTATCCCATTTCTAATAGCCCCTGGGTGAGCCCTCTCCAAGTTGTCCCTAAGAAGGGAGGAATGACAGTGGTTCATAATAAAAAGAATGAGCTGATCCCTAAAAGGACAGTTACAGGGTGGTGTATGTGCATTGACTACAGAAGACTTAATGACGCCACCAGGAAAGATCACTTTCCTTTACCCTTCATTGACCAAATGCTAGAAAGACTAGCAGGTCATGCTTTTTATTGTTTCCTGGATGGATATTCCAGGTACAATCAAATAGCAGTAGATCCACAGGATCAGGAGAAGACAGCATTCACATGTCCATCTGGCATGTTCGCTATAGAGGAATGCCATTTGGCCTGTGCAATGCGCCTGCCACTTTTCAGAGATGTATGCTATCCATCTTCTTTGATATGGTAGAGAAATTCCTTGAAGTATTCATGGATAATTTCTCTGTTTTTTGAGACTTATTTGACTCCTATCTTGATCATCTAACTCGAGTTCTAAAAAGATGCCAAGAAATAAAGCTAGTTTTGAACTGGGAGAAATGCCACTTCATGGTAACTGAAGGCATTGTTCTTGGACATCGGATCTCAAATAAGGGTATAAAAGTGGATCAAGCTAAGGTGGAAGTGATAAAACGCTTGCCTCCACCTACTAATGTCAAGGCAATTAGAAGTTTCCTAGGACATGCAGGATTTTACAGGCGGTTCATAAAAGATTTTTCAAAAATCACAAAACCCGTGTGTAATCTCTTGGCCACTGATGTTCCATTCGTCTTTGACCAAGAATGCCTGCAAGCCTTTGAAACTCTGAAAGCCAAGCTTGTCACTCCTCCTATCATCTCTGCACCCAACTAGGACTTACCATTTGAGCTAATGTGTGATGCAAGTGATCATGCAATCAGCGCAGTCCTAGGGCAGAGACATGACAAGCTTCTGCATGTCATTTATTATGCTATTTGTGTATTAAATAATGCGCAGAAAAACTACACTATTATAGAAAATGAGCTACTTACAGTGGTCTATGCCATTGACAAGTTCAGATCCTATCTAGTAGGATCTAAGGCCATTATTTATACTGACCATGTTGCTCTAAAGTATCTACTTACTAAGCAGGATTCTAAATCCAGACTTATAAGACGGGTGTTGCTCCTGCGAGAATTTGATATAGAAATTAGAAATAGAAAAGGGACAGAAAATCAGGTGGCTGATCACTTGTCCCGGATTGAGCCACTAGCAGGGACTTCTTCTCCCTCCACTGACATATCTGAATCCTTTCCAGATGAGCAACTCTATGCCATCCGGACAGTACCTTGGTTTGTAGATATTGCAAACTATAAGGCTATATGATTCATTCCCAAGGAGTTTACCACGCAGCAAGCCCGGAAACTCATGCATGATGCAAAATATTACCTATGGAATGAGTCATATCTCTTTAAGAGATGCTCGGATGGAATAATCCGATGCTTTGTGTCTGAAGAAGAGGCATAAAGAATTCAATGGCATTGCTATAGCTCTGACTATGGAGGACACTTTGGAAGTGAGCGGACAGCCACTAAGGTTCTCCAAAGTAGCTTTTACTAGCCTACTCTCTTTAAGGATTCTAGAGAGTTCATTCGTAACTGTGATCGTTGACAAAGAGCTGGCAACCTTCCTCATGGTCACAGCATGCCTCAACAAGAAATCCTAGAGATTGAGTTGTTTGACGTATGGGGTATAGATTTCATAGGATCATTCCCGCCTTTATACTCAAACACCTACATCCTTGTGACAGTAGATTATGTGTCTAAATGGGTTGAAGCAATAGCAACACCCACCAATGACACTAGAGTAGTAATAAAGTTTCTCCAAAAGAACATCTTTAGCAGATTTGGTGTCCCTAGGACACTGATCAGTGATGGAGGAACTCATTTCTGCAACAGACAGCTAGATTCTGTCTTAAGCTGTTACGGAGGTCGCCACAAAGTAGCAATACTGTATCATCTCCAAACAAATGGGCAAGCTGAAGTCTCAAATAGAGAACTAAAGCGAATCCTAGAGAGGACAATAAGTGCCTCTAGAAAAGATTGGGCTAGAAAGCTTGATGATGCTCTGTGGGCATTCAGAACAGCTTTCAAAACCCCCATTGGACCTTTACCATATCAGTTAGTATATGGGAAATCATGTCATTTGCTAGTGGAATTAGAATACAAAGCCTATTGGGCTACTAGATTCCTCAACCTTGATGCTAAGGCAGTAGGAGAAAAACAGCTGCACCAGCTAAATGAGTTGGATGAATTCCGCTTAGATACATTTGAAAATGTAAAGATCTATAAGGAAAAGGCAAAGAGGTGGCATGACAGGAAGATAGCTTCCAGAGTCTTTGAACCAGGACAAAAAGTCCTGCTCTTCAACTCAAGGCTCAGATTATTCCCTGGGAAACTCAAATCCCGCTAGAAAGGACCGTATGTGATTACAAGAGTATCACCTTACGGCCACATAGAACTTCAAGGAAAAGATCCTGAAAACAGGTTCACAGTCAATGAACAGAGGGTCAAACATTACCTTGAAGGCAATATAGAGCCAGGAGGCTCAACACTATTACTAAGTTAAGTACAGTGAAGTCCAGCTAAAGACACTAAAGAAGCGCTTGTTGGGAGGTAACCCAATGATTCCTTATATGTTATTAATTCTCTAATTACTTCTATTTTAATTATTTTTTTTAATTAATTTTGATTATGTTTTAAGTCAATTTTAATGTTAGTGATAATGTACAGTGCTTAAACAGAGACAGAATGATGCAGAACAACAAATAGAATACCCTGGAGTAAGGATCTCTCTGGCATTTAAACGCCAGAAAGGGTAGGTAATTGGGCATTTAAACGCCCATGGAGACAGCAGGCCTGGTGTTAAACGCCAGCCAGGAGGCCCTGGCTGGGCGTTTAACGCCCTAAAAGGAGCATAAGTCTGGCATTAAACGCCAGCCAGGAGGCCCTGGCTAGGCGTTTAATGCCCAAGGAGGAGCATCAACCTGGCGTTAAACGCCAGCCAGGGAGCCCTGGCTGGGCATTTAACGCCCTGACGGGAGGAGTACTCTGGCGTTTAACGCCAGACTGCCTGCATTCTGGGCATTTAAATGCCAGCAGGGCAGCATGGATGTAACTTCAAATTTTTCATCTTTTTTTTATTCAACTCATCTTTTTCCAATTCAATTTCAAATTTCCTTTGATTTTTAAATTAAATCTTGTTCAAATATTTTATTTTCAATTTAATTTTCAAACTAAAACATTTTTTTTCAAATTTCTTTTAAATCATTTTCAAAATTTCATATCTTTTACAACTTGTTTTCAAAATCTTTTCAAAATCTTTTCTTATCTTGTTCATATCTTTTATTAAACATTCAAATCCTTTTCATACATCATATCTTGTCTTTAATGCCTTTTCTATCCTCTTAAAATCTTTTCTTATCTTTTAAATTTAACTTATCTTTTTTATCTTTTTCAAAAATCTTTATCTTTTATTTATGCTTATTTTCGAAAATCCCTCCCCCTCCCTATATATGTGTGTGCCATGCCCTCTCTCCCTCACTCACCACCTCTTATTCGAATTCTCTCTTCTCTTTCTTCTTCTATTCTCTTTTCTAGTTCTTCCTTTCTCATTCTTTGCTCGAGGACGAGTAAATTTTTAAGTTTGGTGTGACAGGAGCCCTGTTCTCTCATCAAGAATTCAATCTCATGGCTCCAAAAAGTGGCAAGACCGCCCCTAAAGAACAAGAAAGAAGACAACTCAATAGTTGTTTTCAAACCTGTTCAATTCCTTACCAAGCAGCATGAAGAACATTATCATAAGATAATGAGCAAAAGGCCAGTAATCCCTGAAGTAGGATTCAACCTTGGAGAAGAAGAATACCCAGAGATCCAAGAGCAGATCCGAAGGAGAGGCTGGGAGATTCTAAGTAATCCCGAGTTAAATGTTGGATACAACATGATCCGAAAATTCTATGCAAATCTATGGATGACAGATAAGCAAAAGAAATATGGAACAACCCTCCATACTTTTCACACCATGGTCAGAGGGAAGATCATGTACTTTCATCTGGATAGGGTGAGAGAGGTCTTCAAATTACCTCTGCAAAAGGATGACCGTGAGTCATACAACAGAAGGGTTGTAGCCAACCAAAAGCTAGATCAAGTCCTAAAGGACATATGCCTGCCCGGAACTCAATGGATTGAGAATACAAAAGGGGAGCTATGCCAGCTAAAAAGGAAAAACCTCAAGCCTGTTGCTAGAGGATGGCTAGACTTCATTGGGCGTTCTATACTCCCCACAAGTAACCGCTCTGAAGTCAATATTGCAAGAGCTGTGATGATGTAGTTATATGTCACATACCACATTAAGTCCAGATAATTAAGGAATTGTGAGAAAGGGTTTCAAGCTGGAATTCTAATGATATAGATTTTCCAAGATTCAAGAGAATTCGAGTTAGATTAGAGTTATTTCCTAATACACACTAATCCGTAGGATGAAGAACAAAACCAATTCCTAACCATAAATTAATGCATTAATCAAGAGCAGAGGATCAAATAATTATTAATCCATCAAAGTAAACAGAGCTCCTAACATTAACAATAGAGGTTTAGTGGCACATGGTGTAGAAAAAACCCTAGGAGAGAAAAAATGTAAATTGTGAAATGAAAATTAGGAGAAGAGTTCTCCGCGAGAGCGAATCTCTATCTAATTTATAGTCCTAATTGAAATTGATTTAAACTTAAATTAAAACTAATGAATATTTTCTAATTAGTTATTTGATTTGAAATCAAATCATAAAGCCTTCCGTTAATTCTTGTTGCACGTGTGGTCCCCCTTCAAAATATCGCTATTGGCGCTAAACACCGATGATTGGGTGTTTAGCGCCACCCAAACAGAATGCATTGTTGAGCTTGGCATTTAGCGCCACTTGTCCAGAGGAGAATTGGCCTTGTTGAGCTTGCTCAGCCGTGCGTACGTGTAGCATATGTGTATGCATGAGTCTCCTTTGCTTCTTCATGCATTTTTCAATAATTCTTCATCCGAATACTATCTAAAATCAACAAATAACCACAGAAACTTAAAGTAGCATCCAATGGGGTATAATCCACTAAAATCCTCTAATAAATCAACAGAATGGCATATAAATTATACAGAAAAGATGTGAGCATCACAATACCAAACATAAAGTGCTACTTGTCCTCAAGCAACTTGAACACTAGAGAACTAAAGTGGGTTTGATAAGAAGTTGGAGTTCCCTTGAAGCTTTTCGTTGTCTTATAAGTGGGATTTAGCACACTTCTGATCATGAATGCTTCCTTATTTTTCATTGTTCCTTGAAACCTTGGGAATGCCAACTCCTTAAAGAAATTGGAACCCAGATAATGTAATGAAATCTCACTCCCATTAATTTTGGATTGATCCTTGAATTTTCTTCTTTGAGCTTAGAGAGAATTTTTTTGTTGACAACTCTAAATGCTCCGTCTCAAGGCGACTCCTGATAGTGACGTTCAATCAGTAATTCCGGACCAGTTGGTCCAAGTTACCAGGTGATAAGGGACCCCGCAAATCTAGTTACTCAAGTCTCTCCTTGACACAGTTGTAGCACAAGCATATAGCTGAGATTTTGATCCCAAACATCAATGCCCAAAGTCTCTTTGGACTGCTAAATGTCTTGTCTCAAGGTGACTTGTGTAATGGGTTTTCAATCGATAATCCCGGACCAATTGGTCCAAGTTATTAGGTGATGAAGCACCCCTCGAATCTAGTCACCCAAGCCATCCTTGGACAAAAGACACCACGGGGACATATTTGGATCTCAACCATTGATTCTCAGAGCTTTGCAACTTGACTTTTCTTTTTTATCTTTTCATCATTATTTTTTATTTTCTTGCTTTTTCTTTTTCTTTCTTTTTCTTATTTTTCTTTTCAATTCTTTTGGTTCAAGGATCAACCTCTTTCTTATCTTTGGAGGTTTCATAACACTTCTCTAAGCTCTTATTCCTCAAGAGTCAACATTCTTCTTGTTTAACGAACTTCGTATCTCATTCTCTTAATGTATCTACAATCACAAGTATATATACACAACCATATGCAATATGACAAGGAAATTGTAAAATAGACTCAATTTCTAAAATTAAACTGCATTTTTTTTCTCTTTTTTTTGAATACTTCTTGAGGACAGTACATGAGACACCATTGAAAATAAAAACATAAAACTAAGAACTAACTAAACTAAAGGAAACAGAAAATGAAGAATCATGCACTAAATAGTAAAACTAGGAAATAGAAAATAGAAAAATAACATAAGCAATACGAAAAGGAAGTAGAATGAAAGGAACTCAACTACTTCAGTCATTATGGCGACCATCTCCCTCCTTAGGCTGTGCTCATGTGGTCCTCTTAGTCGCTCTATATCTTGTCTGACTTGGAGAAGTGTATGGCACTGACTCTCTTGCTCTGCCACAATCTGATGGAGGAGGACACTGTGGCTATCTTGGGTGATCCTCATATACTCAAGGGATAAGGTCAGCTGCTGCCAATACTCCTGAGGTGGAAAGTAGTGCCCTTAAGGCATGAGAGGTGGTGGAGGATATTGTTGTTCTTCTTCTTCGGGTTGACTTTCCCCTCGGAGCCCTTGCATACTCTCTCGCATGCTCCATAGCCTTCTTAGAAATTAGCCGCTCAATGAGAATAAGGAAATCATTATCAAAGAGGACCCCTGCGACCTCACAAAGGCGGTAAATGATATGAGGGAAGGCTACCTTTGCATGTGTGGAGGAGTTGGAGGCGATGCTATATATCTGTTGTGGAATGATATCCTCCACCTCCAACTCGTAGCCAATCATGATACAGCGGGTCATGATAGCTCTATCCACAATACACTCCGAGTGGTTGCTAATCGAAAGAATGGAGCGTTGGATGAACTCCAACCAACCTCTAGCAGCTGGCTTGAGGTCATGCCGCCCTAATTAGTTCGGTTGCCTATCTGAACTCAACCTCCACTGAGCTCTTGGAAGACAGATGTGTGCAAGCACCTGATCATATCTCTGGTCCTGGCTCATCCTCTCATTATAAGTGTTCGAATCATGACTCGAAGGAAGAAGTCGAAGAACCGCCCTTACCATCATTGAATTGAAGTCCAAGACCTTCCCCCTCACATAAGTTTGATAGTTCTTCTCATTCACGTATTACCGTAAAATTCTTGGACTTTTAGCTGGCCCACATCAGTATGCGAATTGCTCAATAGTTACCGACCTCTTCTCTCTATTTGTTGCCGAATCTCCGGATATTCTTCCGGCTTGAGGTCGAACTTAACCTCAGGGATCACCTTCTTCTTGCTTGTGATAACAAAAAAGTGCTCCTCATGTAACTTAGAGGAGAACCTATTTGAGTCAAAATTTCTAGTTTGAGGTGCCTTGACCTTCTTCTTTCTTGAAGAAGACTCCTCCCTTTGGTGTCATTGAACAAATATAGAAAAAGAGCGGCGCGATAACACCAAACTTAAAAATTTTCTCATCTCCAAACAAAATAAAAGGGAACAAAGAGCGGGAAAGGTTCGCTTGGGTTTAGGAAAGGAAGAGGAGGGCAGCGTGTGAAAAAGAAGAAGAGTGAAGAAGAAGATGTGGGAATGGAGGTTTGATATGGTAGAAAGAGAAGAAGAATGAAAGAAATAAGAGGGGGAGGAAGAAAGTGAGGGGGCATGGG
>NC_029785.2:59753323-59755299 GCF_000816755.2 Arachis ipaensis
GGGTAGGGTAAAATTCAAAAAAGAAAAGAAAATGGAATAAAGAAAGAGGGTTACGGAGGAAGAATGGGGGGAGTTATGAGTGTTGGGGTAGGTGGGTATGGGGAAGGAGGAGGGAATCATGGGGAAGGGGGATACAATCAGAAGATTTGAAAGGTGAGAAGATTATGCGATTGGCAGAGAAAATCTTGGGATTTGTTGTGGAATTTGAATTCAAAATAAAGGAAAGGGAGTTCCAACGCACTCGGCGCTAAATTAAACATTTTTTTTGAAATTTTTTAGAACAATAAAACAAATAAAAAGGAATATATATCTCTGAGCCAAGGAAAACCTCCAAAAGGACAGCACAACAGAATTCAAGACATCTGGCCAAACTGATTAAGATTCTCTAAAAGTGGCAGCCACCTCATATGGACTCAGGAGTTTGACGTATCCAAAAACAGCATATCTCTTTTAATCTGCATGATATACCATTTGGTGTACTGCATATATCGTTCTTCCATGGAATCCTCATCTAAACCTTAACACACACTCTTCCGGAACCATAATAAATTGACGACCTACTTACTCTAATATTGTCTGTCAGGCTCCTAAAAAATGCAAACATAAATCCTCCATAATATGTCCACTATAGAACAGATCCTACCTCGTCATGCAGCCAATAGTAGGATTTCCTGCCGTTTAAAGTCCCAACTGGTAAGCCACATCCTGCAAAATGATCATCATCTTTCCACATGACAAATAAAAAGTGTGTGAACGGACATCACCTCTCGATGAAAGCAGACACCAACTCCCAATCATGGTCCCACTTAAGCATGTAGGCTACATGAACGAAACTAGTTCATATGAGAAATGACCTGGCTAGCTCACTGGATCGTGTTAGTATATTTTTTCTGATGTGTAAGATCCTACCATCCTAAGAAAACAAACAAAATTATATAAAACTTTGAATACAAAAAATATAAATTTCATACACATTGAATACATAATTTATATGTTATACCATGGACCAAAGCCTTCCAACAATATGACTATCCCTATTGTATCACAAACAACCTAAACATCAACAAAGTCATAATCTTCTATAATTAGAGACCTCTACCAAATTATATTTTCAACTATTCCAAACTAAACAATTTCAATTACAATATTAACATAATTCAAATCATATCTTTAAATTTTTTTATGAAAATTCAGCAGAATTTCCTCTTAAATTAGAAGTATCAACTAAACAACATTCTCATTTTTTACAAAGTAAATAATTGTAATTATAATTAAAAACAAGCAACTATTTAATCAAGTATAAAATCTTATCTGTTTTAGTGTGTATCTCAATATTACTTCGTAATTTTTCGCAAACAAAAAGTTAAGAAGGCGCTACTAGACAATCTTCTCCCATTTTTGTCCTACAAATCTAACCCAAAAAAATTAAGTCCAAACATAAAGAATTTATTTATACTAAGAAAAAACTAACCCTAAAACTACATGAATAACCCATAAATGCACTAATGTTCCACCATTCAAACTAGAACACGATCAAAGAAAAACTACAAAATCCTAATAAAAGAGATAAATTAGTAAATTTACTAAATTAATTAAATTAACTTATAAATCCTACCCTCTCACTTACGTAAATAAATTAAATTGATCAAAATTAACTAACTTAACCTAACCTAAAATGTAAAAGACCCTAACTTCAAACCTAAATTAACCTAGATAGCCTAAATTATCGTAACATACATAAATTAACATAACTAACCAAAAATTACTTCATTTCAAAAATAAATTCAAAAGTAAAATAACCCAATCTCAAAATTAATTAAATACTAACTAACTAATTAAGATAAATTAACCAATTAAACTAACCTATTGAACTATATTAGGCTAATTGATTTAAATTGATCTAAATTTTTTAAAAATCTAAAAATTATCTAATCTAAATAACATAAATTTATCAAACTAATCAAATTAAAATCCTA
>NC_029785.2:59755355-59756363 GCF_000816755.2 Arachis ipaensis
TTTTTGAAGCAGAAGAAAAAGGAAGAGGAAGAGGAGGGGAGGGGGAGGAGGAGGAGGACCTTGGCAAAGGAAGAAGGAGGATGATGATGACACGGTAGTAGTGGCTCTAGAGATAAAGAGAGCAGCAAAACACGACACGATATTGGAGGCGGTCACCTACTCACTTTCTTGGGTCTTTGCTCTTAATAGGTCTAACCTGTCATATAGTTGATTGGCCTGAGCCTGGTTTATAGCTTGCTATAGGCTTTTTTTAAAGTATTAAGCCTGGCCTGTTATTCAGCTTGGCCTGGCCTGAAACCTGTTAAAAGGCCTGCTAATTTTTTTTTACAAAAATAAAAATATTATTTAAAAAAATTATTTTTTAATAAAAATAGTTATATGTAATATGTCATATATTTAATATTTGTAAAAAATTTTAAACTTTAGACTAATTAGTGAGTCTGGACCTGGCCTATTAATATAATAAGGCTTTTATAACAGCTTGAGCCTGTGCCTATTTTATAACAGGCCAGGCCAGGCCAGGCAAAACACAGGCCAGGCTGCAGGCCCCTGGCAGGCCGCCTGACCTTTTTCCACCCCTAGTTCCAGTAGCAGCGACAGAGAGCTCTATGGCGGCTAGAAGGGGTTGTGGAAAAAGGTGGTGGCTTGGTTGAGAGAGAAAATGGGTCTCAGAAGAGGGTTCATATTTCTAAAATAAGGGGAGAGACACAAATTTAAAATATTACTACAAAAAATTCGCCAAATATTATTTGATTTACCAGCAAAAATACCAAAAAAATTCACTAAATTTATTATAGTTGGATTTAGTGGCTGACAGATTCAGATAATAAAATTCTTGCGTTAATTTATTATTGGCAAATTTTTTTGTCTGCCACTAATTTTCGGCCAATTTAAAAATTTGATTGACGAATTTGTGGAGGGAGTTACCGTCAAAAAATTATTGACGATACTTTGGCACCATGAATTAGGGTTTCGCACATTATTATTGTCGGATTTATTCTCCGATAA
>NC_029785.2:59757287-59764702 GCF_000816755.2 Arachis ipaensis
TTAAATTAAATTAATAAATTCCAACGAATTCAACCGATGGTAAACTTAAATTTTAATTTTTTTAATAGTTATACAAAATACCAATTAGAACCTGATCTACCATCATTAACATGTCAAGAATTAATATTCAAATTCAAAGTAATGAAAATCAAATAGTATTTTCAATAAAGATAGTCAACTATAATCTGAAATAACAAGTGTACAAAAGAAAAAGTCAAAAAGATAAATTATCAATACTATTAAACAAAGCAAAACAAAACTTTAATCACTACGGGTCCCAATAATTATCGTCATCGTCGTCATCCTCCTCTCGACACCTCTACATGTTGTCATATCTACCTGAAACAAAAATAAAAATAGTTAAGTCCAATGTAATTAATTATATGACAACATAATTGAAGTCTAATAAAAAAACACATAAAATAAAATAAGGCTAGCATGTAAAATGATGTGCAATACAAACTATACTAAGGTTACCCTTATTCGGATTCATCATTTTTTTCTCTGGTCCATCCTCCTCTTCCGAGATAATTTTCTGATCATCGAACTCGTCTTTTTCTTCTTTGTCCCCATCCACCCCGTCTTCTTCTTGATCATGCTCCTCCTCTGGTGGTAATATGCCGTTGTTTGCCCTAAAGTCAATGATGTCATCATCTGTAAGAGTTAACCTAAAGATGACCGGATCACCAGTATCAACCATCATCTTTAAAGGAGTTGGATCATCAACTTGGTAAGATTCTTGATTTTCTGTCCCATCAGACTCGATGCAACCTCTTAGCTCAATCTTAACCACAACTACGCATCTAGACTTTCATGACTTTAGGTATAGGAAATAGTATACTTGACCTACATTTTGAGGTAGAATAAAAGAATCATAATACCTATACTTCCTGGTCACATTTACTTTAATGATCTTGTAGTCCTGATGCTTTTGTGTTCCTAGTCACGGACTTAGATCAAACCATTCACATTTAAACACACCTGGATATAGGTACTTATAGCACTTAGTCAGTCGACACTTATAGTACAGATACCTAGATACCTTTTGAGACCTAAACGGTTTGATATTGAAGACATATGTAATAAATTGATCAATCCCTTTAAAGAATTCAAGTTTTAAAATCTCCCAGTTGACTGTTATCCCTATCTTACATCAACGATGACTTGGAATCATTTTGGAGCAAACAACCTAAAATTCAACCAATAACACAATTTATTAGTTTATTTTAGAAATTTTGGCAGAGTTTTGTCTATAATTAGAATCCTCCACTAAATATAATTTTCAATTTTTCACAAATTAAATATGTCTGTAAACAATTTTAATAAATGCAGCAGAGTTTTTGTTTAATTTAGAGACTTCCACAAAATTTTTTTTATCAATTTTCACAAAAGAAACAGTTGCAAACATAAATTAAAACAAACACACATTCAAGCAAACATCAAATCCTAGTTATTCTAGTGCACATCCCCTTATTACTTTGCAAATTTCTAGGAAATAAGGGTTTCGAGAAGGCGCTACTAGGCAACCTTCTCCCACTTCTGCACTAAAACTCTATCTTAGGAAAAGTGAGTCCGTAAAAAAATTTAAACAATTTAATATGTTTAGAGATAAAAATCTATTATATATCAACACGAACAACTCACGATTTAAGATACACGAAGTTCAAACAAAAAAAAATTCTAAAATAAAAATTAAGTTAAAAAAATCTAAAAATTATTGAATAAAAAATTAGTAACAAAAAAAGGTATGCATATTTTTATTAAAAAGAAATAAAACTTTTATATTTTCTTTTCTTTTTCAAAAGGATAAAAAGACCTAATATCATAATTGTGCAATCATTATGTAATAGGAATAAAGTTTATAACAAAATCTATTAATATAAAATTGTCAATAAATTTGTAATTTTCCTATTACATTTAAATCTAGTTATGATCTTTACTTCTTCTTTCATTTTTATCTCAATAATAATGATCTTATTTCTGTAAAAAAAAAATTCTTTGTTTCTGTCTTTCTCAAAGTCTTCTCCACATTAACACATTTATACAATCTAAATTAAAAATACAATGTAACATTAACACATTAACACATTAACATATTAATTCACAAAATATATCAAAAATAATTCTTTTTAAAAAAATACAATGAAGCTAAAATATTCATAGTTTGCATACCTTTTCACCGTGGTGCCAGCTCGGATGGTGCGGTGATACGGTGACTGAACAGACGATTGCTTCAAAAAGGGAGGGTTAGAGTTTTTTTTCTAAAAAAACAAAAAAGGGATGGAATAAGGAAAGGGATGAGGAATCTACCTGGAGGAGGGAGGCAGCTCCAGCAACACAGGGAGTAGCGGCGACAATAAATGGGTTCCAGCTGAGTTTACACAATCGTTGGAGGAGATTGGTGGTGACCGGCGCTGGCGGAGGCCGGAAGGGCTTCTGAAGGTGGTTGTAGGGGAGAGAAAAAGAGAGAGGAGAGGGGTAGAGAAAGAAAGGGTTCGAAAAGTAAGGAGGGCTGCATGTTTTGAATTTGGGGCAACATTATTGTCGAATTATGAATTAGTAGTTACCAAAACGCAACATTTCACTAAATTTTCCGGTAAATTCCACCCTAATTTTCACGTCTTTTTTTCCACTCTAATAGTTACCAGTGAATTTATTGTTGGCAAAAAAATCTGACAGTAAATCTTTGCGCTGACCAATTTGTTGTTCTAATCGCGGCAAATTCGACGGTAAAATCGCCCCCTAAAGAATGCCGCTAAATACGACGATATTCAGGACTTTTCTTGTGGTGTATGTTTAATGGTACGCTTGGATTTTTAGGCGAAAAAATTCAATGGTAAGTGTTCTTGTCTTAAATGAAACATGTTTTAGATATTTTAGTTATCGTCGAATTTTCTGACAGTGATTTCGACTCTAACATTTGATGCAAACTTATTTAGTTATTTGTAACATTTTCTGCGGACTTTTCCATCGCAATTACCTATATGACGGTAATGTTCAAGGAAAAACCAATCATCCTCGTTTTGTGTTGCCTCTTCCAACGCTAAATCCTATAGAAGCCTCAATTAAAAATTTTGATGGTAAATCTGACAGTTTTCAATGCATTTCTGGTAATATATCGACATTAGAGGGAAAGAAGTAGGTGGTGTCACAAATGAGTAGGGAGGGGACAACAAGGCCGCAACAAATTATAGGGAGAAAGTGGCGAGATTCGACAATATTCGACGAGATCTAAAATCCAACAAGATTCAATCTAATTTTCATCTCACGAAATTCCAAGCACAGTGTGGTGATGTAAATTTTTTGGAGATCTTCTATCGTGGCAATGTGTTTGATCTCCTTTTAACAAGATTTGATGGGAGAAAGGAAGACGAGAGACAACACATGTAATGGTTGGTGAGATACTGGATTCTTCATGCTACCACTGCAACTATTAAGACATGTTCTTTGTCCCATCAATATTGTCAAACTCATTGAACAAAACAGTTGCAATGAAGGAAGTTAGCAGAGGAAGGAGAAAATGGAAGCTAAGAGTGAGAAAGTTTGGTAGTGTGTGTCTAGAGTAGCAAATCTAGATACAAGAGTGAGAATAATTGATAAAGAAAAAATAATTTTTAAACTAGAAACCAAAAAAAAAAAATTGATTAAAAAAAGTTAATTCTCTATATGTAATCTAAAATTGTTCGAAAAATTACTTCTTTGAAAAGATTAGTATGAATTTTTGTATAAATTTTTTTTCTTTTTATTTGTCTTACGCTAAAATTTATTTTGAGTCAATAAAAATCAAATTCTAGACTTTTAAGTTATAAAAACTCTTATACAATATTATAAAATCACTTTTTCTAAAAACTTAAGTTATATATCTAACAAAAATGAAACATAATTAAAACGTTGAAATAGTTAGGATTAACACACTTTAACTTCTAAACTTAGAAACTTAATTTATTAAAGGAATCGGATTAAAAAATTGATAAAAAAGAATGTCGAGCCAATTAACCATATCAGAATATGCTAACACCCTGTTACAAATGAATATAGACAAAGAAATTGTTCGAAAACCGCAACAGTATAGCTATAAGTTTCCAAAAAGCTCACATGGGAACCAATAAATAAATAAATACTGACAATACTCTCTCTCTATCTCTCGCCATATATTTAGCTCTTAATTCTTTCCTTCTATTTTGCTCACTCCATTGACCCTAAAAACGATTACTTCGGGGAGTGTACATGTCACAGAGTCTGCATTTTCTTGAATCTTTGTGTTGATGCCATGCATGGTCCCACACATATGTGTTAACCACATGCTATTTATGCTTTTACTATTCCGTTGCTAGTTATTATTATTTGACGACAAAATTAAACATATTAAGGCCATCTTTACACTACGAGAACTTATAGCCGCCGAGATCGTTGGGGATTATTGCTTTACAATTTTTATTTTATTATATTTTATTTATATATACAGTATATATATAATTTGCAAAGAAAACATGTTTCAGGGTCAGCAAACTTGATTATTCATTACTTTGAACTGAAGTAGGTTCAGCTTTACTTTCTGCAATGGATGTTTGGTGGTTGAGGCTTATTCTTCTTCCTACTACTCTTGCTCTCTTCTTACTTTCTCCTCAGCATTGTTCTTCCCAAAAAGGTAATGTACTTACTCTGAACTTCTTTCTATTATGATCCATAATTGATTAGACTATACTAGGTGTGTTCAGTATACATCCATAACTACTACTATTTTCTTTTTAATATTATAAATAAAGAACAACCTCTTGTTATAAAAACACATATTAAGTATATTTTAAAAATTAATTTAGGTTGGTTAGGTAATTAACTCACTTGTCTAACAAATGTCGAGAATTCGAATATTGTCTTGTATATGTAGTAATCTATTAATCAATGACCAACTCTTAAATAAAACTCTAATCCGTAATAAATTAGTCTTTAACTTGCTAAATTAAAAGATGTCATAAAAAATAAAAATATTACCAAAAACTACATTTTTTTTAAAATTTAAATTATTAAACAAAAGTCGATTAATATTGTTATAAACTACATCTTCTAAAAACTTAAACTATTAAGTAAAAGCTGACGGGGGATTTGATATTGTTATTATTGGCGGTGGAATCACGGATTGCTTGTGAAGGCTGGAAAACATATACATGCATCTGCAATTTCATCTCAATACTACTGCTTTATGCTAATATGACTACACTATGAATTAACGTAACTAGTTAATTAATTATTTAATTTTGCTCAGCCGAAGTACATGACCAAATATATTGCCATCTTAATGAAGTGGATGGATGGAACATTGAAACTTCTTTATTGTATCTTGCATAATTTAATTTGACATAATTATAATTAGAAATATTTCATGTATTTTGCATAAATAATTGTGTTTTCTTGCTAATATAATAATATATAACTGTTCTATAGTCTTCTTGAACGAATTATTAGTAGTGAGACTTATTACTTTCATTATTTTCTTTCTCATTTTTTGGGGGGTTGTAATAAGTAATAACATCTCATTTTTTCTGTAATAAATAAATACATAATAATGGGCCTGGATAGCATCTTTCAGACTTTATTGGTATGTGAGTAGCTTAGTATAAATGCGATTTTGAAGGCTATCTTGTGCTTGATGAGTAAGCGCACTTAGTTTTCCTGGTATCATTTCCTTGTTTCTTTTTAATTTTTTATTTTGACCAAAGATAGAAATAAAGGGCAATTTAATGGTAAAACAGGAGGCAGTCCAAAATAATGTTACTAATATTTACTGGTGATCGAGACTGTTATCTACCCATTTAAGACTGAAATAAAATTAGTTCCTTGTGTTGTCACTTGTCATGTGCCCTGTAAGTCAATTTATAAAAATTCGAAAAATTATTTACCAATACTTATAATTAGAATTAATGAATTTGATTAAGTATAGAAATTTTCAGCAAGTAATAATATAATATAGTTAGTTACATATTTAAATAAATGTCATTTCTCATTGTTAGCTCACCAGAATTTAACGTCTACTATCTTTTAATTAATGTGATCCTCACTGTCTACTATTTCAACCACATTTTTGGGCGAACCTTAAGGACTTTCACAAAGTAATAATAGGTAGACAAAAAATAAAAAAAAACAGTCCGAACTTGCTTTATTTAGCATTAATTAACTGTCGCAATAATTAATGAATGCTAAATAAGACAAGTTATGATTGTTTTTGGCTGATTTTCTTTAGTTACCAAATATTTCCGTTTTTATATATTTTATGAAGTGATTTTGTCCATTAGATTTAAAAAAACTAAGAGAGAAAAAAGGGAGCAAACTAAGAATGAGCAGGAATAATTGAATTCACTCTAAATAAGAATTTCTCTTGCAAAGAATATGACAAGCTAGTGAATCAGGATGATATATAGGAATATATAGTATAATTAATGAAGAGAAAATCCTTTCAGAACAAACTACGTAGTTATTCCAAACAAGCTAGTGAATCAGGATGATATGAAGGAATATATAGTATACATCCATTCATGCACCTCCGAAAATAATATAATATGTGATGTCTCTTGATCTATTATTTTCCACTAATATTTTTAAAGAAAAAATCAGCGTCATGATTTTGTTAAGCACGAAGAAAATATTGAAACTTAATTTTGGGCTACATTTTAGATAAATTAGGTGCGTGTTTGAAGACAGCAAAAAGTATGATGTGCATACTATATATTTATTGTTCCAAACAAAATTCATTCATCTTAGATGAGAGGGTACTGTATTTTGGTATTTCAATAATCACATCTATTTAAAATTAAGATTGAAGGAGAAAAACGAAAGAGAGTTTCTAATTACTAAACTTTTGTTTGTGTGGTTCACATATATACAGTTCCAAACTATACATTTATGCGCAGTGCAACAACAGCATCAAACATCTCATACTACGATTACATTGTAATCGGCGGGGGCACAGCCGGATGCCCCTTGGCAGCGACATTGTCTCAAAATTACAGAGTGTTGCTTCTAGAACGAGGCGGATCGCCCTATGGCAACCCGAACATCACCAACTTGGCCGCCTTTGGCGCCGCCCTCTCCGACACTTCCCCCACCTCTCCCGCTCAGCGCTTCATCTCCGAAGATGGCGTCATCAATTCAAGAGCTCGCGTTCTTGGTGGCGGAAGTTGTTTGAATGCCGGCTTCTATACTCGTGCTGGACCCAACTATATAAGGTAAACTTTGGACAAATTTAAAACAATTTAGGGGTATTATATAGACAAATGTTATTCAAACTTTTATTTGGTTTCTAATGTAGTTAGACAATAAAAGTCTTTGAACTTTTATTTACATATTAATATAATTCAACCATTTCTGCCTAAGGATGGACATTATAATTTCATCAAAAACTATTATTTACACATTAAAAA